>NC_092874.1:329785150-330085150 GCF_028372415.1 Notamacropus eugenii | reverse complement strand
CCTTTCTGTTCAATCAAAAAACTTGTCTGTCTTCAGAGGGTTGACTCATCTAAATACAGAAGTGTTCATCAGCACAGTTTGCCCCCACATGATGAACTTGGTTGGGGTGGAAGTAGGGGTGGCACTACAGCAATTCATAAGTCATATCTGCTAATCAGGGTGTGATTGTGGTATTAACATCAGCAAACAGCAATATCCTCAGATTCTTTACTGACTGAAATATACAAAAACCATTCCCTAGCTAGAGATCAGGACTGCCTAAACCATTACCACTACATACAAAATGTTGTTTTTCACTCATTTCAGTAATGTGGCTTTTTGTGACCCCATTTGGGATTTTCTTTGCTGAGATACTGGTTTGTCATTTTCTTCTCCAGTTCATTTTACAGATGAGGAAACTGAAGTAAGCAAGGTTCAGTGACTTGCCCAGGGTCACACAGTTGGTAAGTGTTTGAGGCTGGATTTGAACTCCGGTCTTTCTGGCTCTCTATCTACTGTACCACCTAGCTGCTCTATTGCCACTTTATACTGGCAATTTACCAGTATTTACTTACTATACTGACTAGAAGTGGGCAAAGGGGGTCAAGGAAACCAGAATGCTTCCAATTAATCTACCTATCTCAAGTCTCTACCTCCTCTAGTCCATCTAATCAGCTAATAAAGAACAATTCTGGTCATGTCATCTCATTCAATGAACTCCAGTGGGTTCCTATTTTAACTATGAAGAAATATAGAAGTCCTCTCCTTGTCACTGAAAGCTCTTCTGAGCTTGGCCCCTATCTACCTCTCCCATCTTTTTGTATCTTACTCTCTTGAAGTCACTCTACCATACAAATACACTGCCCTCCTTCATTCCCCAACTGTTTTACACTATTTTCAATGCATGAAATACTTTCTCTCTTTTCTCTCCATTCCCCTATACCTACACCTCAGATTCCCTTTAAGACTGAGCTCAAATCCTACCTTCAGCAGAAAACCTTTCCCAGCACCTTCTACCTCCCAGATCTTTCAGTCTTCCCTCTGAAATCCCCTCCTATCTGCTCTGTGTACATCTTGTATGTACGTTGTTGTTTATGTGTTATCTCCCCAATTTGATTGTGAGCTCCTTGAGGGCAGGGGCAGTATCTTTGCTTCTCTTTGTATCTCTGTTTTTTAAATAAATGCTTGAGTGGGGAACTGACTGACTAATGCACTGTCAATGGTTGGAGTTGGTTCAACCATCCTGAAAAAGCAATTTGGAATTAGTCTAAGTGACTAAAACAGCCATACTCTTTGACCCAGACATTCTACCATTAGACTCATAATATATGACAAACAGAAAAGGCCACATGGACTTCCCCAATATTTCTAGACACACTTTTTGTAGTAGCAAATAACTGGAAATACCATGGATTGGGGCTGGCTAAACAAGGAACACCATAGGATATTATGCCATGTCATCATCATGTCAAATGTCAAATGCTTCACCAGAATCAAGATATCTACGGCATTTATCGCATCTATGACTCTTCTATTGTTGTTTAGTCATTTTTCAGTTGTGTCTGACTCTTCATGATCCCACTTAGGGTTTTCTTGGCAAAGATACTGGAATGGTTTGCCATTTCCTTCTCTGGCTCATTTTTATAGGTGAAGCACTGAGGCAAACGGTGCAATTTTGTCCAGGGTCCCACAGATGGTCAGTGTTTGAGACCAGATTTAAACTGAGGAAGATGAGTCTTCCCAACTCCAAACCCAGCACCCTATCTACTGTACCACCTACCTGCCTGTTCAGAGCTTTGACAACTAGCAAATTCTATAACGAGTTTTTTTTATTCCTAACTGAACTGAGTGATTTTGACTTCTTTAATATATTCCACAGAACTACCCAGGTGTAGCTTTGAACATTGAGGAAAAATGATTCAATATATAAAATTTAACTTAATTTGCTTCTGATGAATTTTAGTAAAGGCCATCCCAGATCACTGGGAAACTCAAATTGTAGAACACTTTGTAAAGCATTCTGGGATCACAGACAGACATGAGGGACTTCAATGGTCATCTGCTTCAGTCTGTTCATTTTATAGACAAGGAACTTGAGGCAACAAAAAGTTGGATATCCTATCCAAGATCATACAGGAAGTAAGAGAAGCTTTGTCTCTAATGACAGCACTTTCCAATCCTTGGTACTAATATTACTTTCAAGTAGTCTGAGCTTTGTTATAGATTATTGGGACAGGTACTGGATCTATAGTATGAGGAATTCCTGCAGGAAGAAATTCCTTCCAGCAGTGCAGATTGGCATCTCAGCAACTCCTGGTTTGGAGACAGTGAATAGACAGAGCATGAGCTCTGGAGTCAGGAGGTTGTTGTTCAGTTGTTTTTTAGTCAAGTCCAACTATTTGTCACTCAATTTGGGGTTTTCTTGGAGTGGTTTGCCATTTCCTTCTCCAGCTCATTCTACAGATGAGGAATTGAGGCAAACAGAGTTAGGTGACTGGCTCAAAGTCACACAGCTAGGAAGTATCTAAGGCCAGATTTGACTCAAGAAGATGAGTCTTCCTGACTCCAGGGTCAGCAATCCATCCACTGCATCACCTAGCTGCCCACCTAGCTATCAGGAAGACCTGAGTTCAAATATGACCTCAGATACTTACTGTGTGACCCTGGACAAGTAACTTACCTTCACTTGCCTCAGTTTCCTCATCTGTCAAATGGGGATAATAATAGCACCTGCCTCTCAAGGTGGCTGTGAGGAGCAAATGAGATAATAATTATCAAGCCCTAAGCACAGTGCCTGGCACACAGCAAGCACTACAATAGCTCTTGTTATTATCATCAAAGAGTTTCCTTACAGCAGTGAGATTAAGAAGTCACAGATATAGCTCATGCTGGGGCTGGATTCAAACCCAGCCTTCCTTCTCTCAGAGCTACCTCTCTATCCACCCTTCTATTCTGTGCCTTCTCTATTGCAGACAAAGTATCACCAAATCGAAACAATTGTTTTCATAAGATAATTCCTTTCCAATCATTTTAGTTGCTTGCCTTTCAATAAAATGTGGATATCTTCAAAACAATTTCCCTTTTAAAGAAGCCAAATAGACGTGCTACACCTTGCTACAAGATTTGCTCAGCAAATTCTTTCTTCACAATAGTGCAAATATACACTCTAACTCTGGCCAGGTCAAATGATCAGAGATTATAGAGTTGTTCCTTCTCTTCAGCCATGTCCACCTCTTCCTGACCTCATTTGGAGTTTTCTTCGCAAAGATACTAGAGTGGTTTGCCATTTTCTTTTTCAGCTCATTTTGTAGACGAGGTAACTGAGGCAAAGTGACTTGACTAGGGTCACACAGCAAGTGAGTGTCTAAGGCCAGATTGAAACTCAAGAAAAAGATGAATCTTACTGACTCTAGGCTTGGCACTCTATTGTACTACCCAGCTGTTCCCAAATTACATAGCAGCAGACTCCAAATGAACAAAGTTTTACTGGATTTAAATTTGAAAAGCAGCACTTCAGTTTTCTGGTCTTTTACATGCTCAGAAGGCAGAGAGGCCTTAGGAGATGGACATTCTCATCAACCAGAAATGCAGGCTTGAACATTAAGGCCCAAACTTTGGAGTGTTTAGTTCTGCTTTAGCTCTATACTAAATGTGTATTCACTAAGTATTCAATTCAATGGAATTCAATTCAAGTATCCTTAGCTCCAGTATCCTGCAAGGATGTCTTCTGGGTTCTAGGGATATAAAAACCAAAGGAAATCAGAAATCTCTGCCTTCAAGGAATTTACATTTTAATTTCCTTCAGTAGTGAACAGTACTAGTAGTAACAGACATAACAATAAACAGAAATTTTATGACAGAGAAACAACTCTAACTGTGCAAGAAAAGAATGGAGGGGGATATGTAGAAGTGAGTAGGTCAGCAACATTTTAAAATCATATTAAGTAACTTGTGACAATTACACTGCCTTTAAAAACTGTATTCTATAGCAGTTCAGAAGTTGTAGTTTACTGTGGGTTTGTCCCTCTCCCTATCATCCGCAATAAAGTTCAAGCTACTTAAAACTAATACAAGTTTCTCTATCAATTAGTGAAAAGTGCTAAGAGTGATTAAGTAATTTACCTACAACCCCGCAGCTACTACTAAGTGTCAAAGGCAGGATTTCAGCTCAGGTATTCCTGGTCCAAAAAGCCAAGGTCCATTGCATCCTGGGCCATCTCCAGACATTCTGATGAATATCTGGTCACTGGATCCAGATGGCTCAGGAGGAGAAAGTGAGGCTGGTGACCTTGCACAGCCCTTTGTCACTCAAAACAAAGTCAGGTGCAAGTCATGTCATCGTTTCTCTTGGGGAGAAAGATGTCTGATGTCTTGGTCCTCTTCAAAAACAAAGGATGAACACAACAATCCTGACCCTAGGTCCAGTACATGTCCACTGTGCCACCTGCCTCTAACCCCCTGTGGTCAGATTTTGGCTTCCATTTGGGGTACCACTGCTTATGAGCACATTTATGAGCACATTTCATCTTTTCAAAACAGTTACTTTTTTTGAACTGTGTGTCAGTTTTAATTTTTGTACTATTAATGTTAGCATGTAATGGAGTATTGTCTCTGGTTTTCATGTTTTTCTATCTATGTCTGAACTCCCTGAAAAACTCTAGATCACCATTACATCTCTTATATTTATCCTTAATCCACCCCACCCCACACCCCACAATGCTTAGCACATTACTAGATAATGTATGAATATTTGGTGAAATGAATTTTGTTTTTTCCCCTGGGAAGATTGTGTTTATTCCTCAAAACAACCCAAGAGTTTGGTTTTCAATCACACACATTTCATAACTCCTTCTTTCTTTTTTTCCCTTAAGATTTGAAACATGAATTTCTACCTGTGTTTAGGTTCCCTGTGCTTGGAGATAGCAGCTGTTGGTCCACAACTTGACCCAAAATTGGATGCTAAATAGAACCAATGGAAGTCACAACATATAAGGACCTATGGAGAGGTAACCCATTAGGGGGGTTTGGTCTGAGGACAGTTTCACTTGAATGTGTAATAATATAAGAAGAAGATTACTGAACCTTACACGTTTCTACTTCCAGAAGGCACATAATTGGAGGAGAGTAACATAGGAGAAGTGTCTACCATATCTTTAAATGAGATTTTTCTTTCTATTTCTTGCTTTGGGGCTTCGTTAGTAATATATAGAAAGGCAGATGATTTATGTAGGTTCATTTTGTAACCTGCAACTTTGCCAAAGTTGTTTATTATTTTACTTGATTCTCTTAGATTCTCTAAGTATATCATCATATCATCTCCAAAGAGTGATAACTTAGTTTCTTCTCTGCCTATTCTAAATCCTTCCATTTCTTTTCTTCTCTTATTGCTACAGCTAATATTTCTAGTAGCATATTGACTAACAGTGGTGACAATGGACATCCTTGTTTCACCTCTCATCTTATCGGAAATGCATCTAGTTTATCCCCATTACATATAATGCTTGCTGATGGTTTTACATAGATACTGCTTATTATTTTGTGGAAAGTTCCATTTATTCCTATGCTTTGCTGTGTTTTCAACAGAAATGGGTGTTGTATTTGTCAAAAACTTTTTCTGTACCTATTGAGATAATGTGGTTTTTGTTAGTTTTGTTGTTGAAATGATCAATAATGCTAATAGTTTTCCTAATATTGAAACAGCCCTGCATTCCTGGTATAAATCCTATCTGATCATTATGTATTATTCTCATGAGAAATTGCTGTATTCTTTTTGCTAAAATCTTATTTATAGAGAAATTGGTCTATAATTTTCTTTCTCTGTTTTGGTTCTTCCTGGTTTAGGTATCAGAACAATATTTGTGTCATAAAAATAATTTGGTTGGACTGCTTCTTCACCAATTTTCCCAAATAGTCTACATAGTATTGGATTTAACTGTTCTTTACATGTTTGATAGAATTCATTTGTAAATCCATCTGACCCTGGAGATTTTTTCCTAGGGGGTTTGTTGATGGCTGGTTCAATTTCTTTTTCTGAGGTGAGGTTATTCAAGTATTCAACTTCCTCTTCTGCTAATCTGGGCAATTTATATTTTTTTGAAATAATCATCCATCTCATTTAGATTGTTGAATTTATGGGCATAAAGTTGGGCAAAGTAATTTCTAATTATTATTTTAATTTCCTCCTGATAGGAGGTTAGCTCACTGGTAATTTGGTTTTCTTCTTTCTTTTTTTTAATCAAATTGACCAAAGGTTTATCAATTTTATTGGTTTTTTTATAAAACCAACTCAGTTTTATTTTTAGTTCAATAGTTTTCTTAATTTCAATTTTATTAATCTCTCCTTTGGTTTTCAGTATTTCTAATTTGTTATTTATTAGGGGATTTTCAATTTGGGCTTTTTCAGCTGCGTGCCCAATTTATTAATCTCCTCTTTCTCTATTTTATTCATGTAGGCATTCAAAGATATAAAACTTCCTTTAAGAACTGCTTTTGCAGTATCTCATAAGATTTGGGAGGTTGTCTCATTATTGTCATTCTCTTGAATGAAGTTGTTGATTCTTTCCATGTTTTGTTGTTTAACCCACTCATTCTTTAGGATTATTTATTTTCCAATTGCCCTTTTTCTGGCTTTTAAAGTTGATCTCTGCTTCTTGGGCACAGCAGGCTCTGTCCCATCATTCTTCTGTCTTTAGAACTTGAGGTTTTGTGTATTGTGGTCTCTGGTTTAGAGATACGTGAGTACCACTCAGGTGCATAAAATGAGATATGTCAAATAAGGAGATCCATAAGGAGAAACCTTATATGGGTAGAGTGACTTATGCTTGTTAAATCAAGGTCACACCTGTTATCTCAACTGATGCTCACAATACCCTGTGAGCAGACTGGGCAAATATTATCTTCATTTGACAGATGAGTAAATGGAAGTTTGTAAAGATAAGACAACTTGCCCAAAGACATATGGTAAGTCAATTGCAGAATCTGGATTGGAACCCAGGTCTCTGAACTCCACCTTGTCTCCTAATAAATAGGGTGACAGATGAAGCCATTAGATATTCAAAGGGTTGAAAGTTCAAAGGATGAGGATTTAGAATCTTTGTGGCTTAAGGGCAATGTTCATACATCCCTGTCCTCTCCTGGTAGCTCTGTCAACAGAGGAGGCCATGGGGAGTTCCTCTGTCCCTACTGCTGCCAATACTAATTTCTTTTCCCTCCTCTCTTTTCCCTTTTCTTTGCTTCTCTATAGATTCTTTTTACCTTTTCCCTTTCTGAGGCCTAAGGCTGGCCAAGGGCATTTGGAGGGCCTCCAAGGGGGACACTCTGGCTAAAGGCCTGAGAGGCTCCACTCTGCTTGTAGATCCTGCTTCTCATGTCAAGAGTCCTGGGACTCGATATTTCCAGTGGCCTCTCCTTACTGGTCCTACAGTTGCAGGGTGGAAACAACTTAAGGCTTCAACCAAGTTCACCATGAGTTCCATTCCACTGGCTCTTTTCTTATACTCTCAGAACAGCTCCATCTGCCACCCAAGCAGTTTGGACTTGGCAGATCCCATAATTTATTTCATGGGTACCCTCCACCCATTTTAGCTCCAGAATGGGAAGGCCTAAAGAGAAGGCTCCATGATCTAGGGGGGAAAGGGGAGAAGGTGGTCATTAACATTGGTAAAACAACATGGAATGAATATAGATAACCATAGGATTATAGATTTAGAGCTTGATAGGACCTTACAGTCAGGAAGACTCATCTTCATGAGTTCAAATCTGACCTGAGACACTTACAAGGTGTGTGACTCTGGGCAAGTCACTTAACCCTGTTTGTCTCATCTGTCCTCATCTGTTAAATAAGCCAGAGAAGGATGGCAAACCACTCCAAAATCTTTGCCAAGAAAACCCCAACGACTGAGTCACAACACTGAAAGGACCTCACAACCCAACTGGTCCAATTTAATTTACAGGTGAAGGGACTGAGGCCCAAAGCACTGGGATTCAAATTCTGACTCTAACCACTTACTTCCTACTATTATTATTATTGTTACTAAGTGACCTTGGGTAAATCACTGAGTCCTATTTCCTCATCTGTAAAATGAAGGGGTTTCACAAGACGGTTTCTGAGATCCCTTCTCACTATAGATCTATTCCCCAATGACCCTAAAACAGAGTATTTTCTGACAAGGAGTACATAATTTAATACGATGGATATGATCCATGTACCTAGCAGTCATCCACATTGAAGATCATCTGATCTAGGCATTTTTAAGCTAGGGTCTGTGAGCTTGGGGAGTTTTTTTTTAATATTTTGATAAATGTATCAACTTGGTTTCCTTTGAGAATCTTGTTCATTGAATTTTATGCATTTAAAGATCATATACTGAGAATGGGTCCAAACAACACCAGACTGCCAAAGGGGGACATTACACAAACACACACACACACACACAAAATAAAATTTAAAAAAAGATAAGTCATTCCCAGGCTGCAAACTCTCCAATGGTGTGGGCTGGTTCTTTTCTTTCCCCTGTATGATAGGGTCTTGCTCTAAGGGTACCCAATCTTCTTAAGCAGAAAGAAATTAAGGAAATAGACCAGAGTTTTAAGATCTGGGAGGAGTAATTCTCTGGCTGGAGATCTTCCCCCAGATGTACTTAGTTATAAGTTCTATGAGGACAGGGATCATGCCTTGTCTAAAGTTTGTATGTTCTTCCTCTGCCCTAAGCCCAGTGCTCAACACACAGCAGGTGATTAATGATATTTGTTGGGGTGAATGCCAAAGCATTAGGGCCAGTTGGCATAGGAGCTGGAGTTGGGGAGGTACCAATGAGGATCTTGGCCCATTCCCAAAAGCACTTTCCCCTCATTCCTGTTAAGAGCAAGTCTGTCATTCTCCCAATGACTCAGGAGGAGAAAGTGAGGCTGGTGACCTGCACAGCCCTCCCTCACTCAAAACAAACTCAAGTGCAAGTCATGTCATCATTTCTCTGATGTCATGATTTTCCAAGAAAATGAAAAATGAACACAGATTGTGAGTAGATTGAGCTACCTGAATGGAGATCCAGAAATCTGGGTAACCCAGCTCATCCTTTCCCTTCTGTCTCCCTCTTCCCTTCCTTTGGGGCTTAGAGGTTTACTGGCTAAATGTCCTTCCTTCCTTCCTTCCTTCCTTCCTTCCTTCCTTCCTTCCTTCCTTCCTTCCTTCCTTCCTTCCTTCCTTCTTTCCTTCTTTCCCTCCTTCCCATTCCCAAAACCTTAAATCCAGTGCACTCTGAAGCCATGGGCTGGACAACAATAGGTCCCTGCCTGAGTTCCACTTAACAGCTGGCTTAGAGTGACTATCACTAGTAACAGTTTCTGTTGATTTAGTTATTTTTTCTTTTGTTCATTAAAAGGGCCATTCACTGACTACTTCTTAAAGAGGCCTACTCACTCAATGGGCATTACTTCCCTCTAAGTGAGTACCTGAGAAGGCCAGCCTAAAAAGGCCAAGGCCTCTCATTGCATCCTGGGCAGTCTCCAGTTATCCTGATGAATATCTAGTCAATGGACCCAGATGGCTCAGGAGGAGAAAGTGAGGTTGGTGACCTTGCACAGCCCTCCCTTACTCAAAACAAAGTCAAGCGCAAGTCATGTCATCATTTCCCTGATGTCATGGTCTTCTTCGAACAAGAAGGACTAACACAGTCATTCTCCCAGCTCAGTGCTTCTCTCTGACCACCCACTTCCCTGATTAATACCACCTTACTCACCATCTGAGGTGAGGGCACAGGTTAAACTTGATTCATCTCTATTCATTGTATGTTGCCATGCCAATGTTTGTGACTTATCTCCATCTCTTCAGCTGGAGTGGGCCTCCCTGAGGGCTCCGCTGGTGCTTCATCAATGCTGTTGCCTGACGGGTCAGGGACCTAATGAAGGAGCAACATTGGTTTGGGAAGGAATTAGGAAGAGGGTATAAGTCCCTCCCCCCCACCTCAACCGTCATCCCCCACATCCCACCCCTAAGGCAGATGAGAGTAATGAAGGCAGCAAGAGAAGGGAGAACAACCTTCACTGACCCTGGGTGACTCATGGAATATCACAGCTCTAAGAAAAGTAGAGACCTCCGGACCAACTCTTTTTGGCCAGTCCAGAAGAATTTGTTAAGTGCCTGCTCTATGTCAGGCACTATGTGCTGAGCAATGGGGATATAAAGAAAGGTAAAAATATGGTCCTACCCTGCCGTGACCTCAAGGAGCTCACTGTAATGGGTGAGACAACATGCAGACAACTGGGTACAAATATGTCAGATAGATTGCAAGTAACTGCAGGAGGCAAACCCTGGGAATGAAATTTAAATAGGGTTTTAAAGGAAGCCAAGAGATGGAGGTGAGGAGGTAGAACATTCCAGGCATGGGAATCTCATATTTGATCCCGGAGGTAACAGGTAGGAGATGGAGTTTACTGAGTAGTGGGGAGGGAGACGTGGTTAGGAAGTTGGCAGGAAAAGACGTGCTCTAGTAAGATCCTGTTGGCATCTGAGGGGAGGATTTACTGCAGTCAGGAGAAACATGAGGCAGGTAGACCAGTCAAGAAGCTATAATACAGGCATGATGTGACGAGAACCGTATCAGTGAAGAGACTGTGTGAGTGAAGAGAGGGAGGGAGATATGTGAGAGATGTTATTAAGGCAGAAACAAAACTAGGCAACATGGCCACGTAGGGTGAGTGTGAGAGCTGAGAATGGCATTCAGGTTGTGTGCCAGGCTGCCTGGATGGTGATGTGAGAACAAAGTTGAGATATGCTTAAGGCTTAGAGACTGAGGCCCATAGAGAAGTAATTCAGCCAAGGTCACAGGACTAGTAAGTCAGTCTAGGGCTCCTGACATCCAGGTTAGTTAGTGCCTTTTTAGCTGTACCTTCGTCAACAGCAGCCTTCTCCCAGGACGGTTCTTCTAGCTTTTCTCAGTGAATCACTTTGGAATATGCCTCTGCTCCCCAGCTGTCTCTTTTACCCATGGTCCTAGACTAAGGATAGCCTCTTTGCCCTGCTCAGTACTGGCAACTGGCACAGAGCCAACTCCCAGAAGTTTGGTTCAGCATTGACTTGTATTGACAAATTGGGCTTTTGTGAAAGCAAGTACCCCAACATACACAGGAGGGTCTGCTGTACAGGTTTTGGGATCCACTTTGCTAAAGGAAAGCAACAATCACTTTAATCAAGCATATATATCATTCACTTAGTTCAGGGGGGAAAGTCAGCACCCTGAACTTCAGAGAAAATATAAACAGAAAAACAAAGACCAACCAACAGACCAGGCTTCCAACTGTCTGACAGATCAACAGACAGATAACTGTAGCCATATATACATAGCTACCAGAGAGAGAAGTACATCTGGGTTTTCAAAGCCAGGGGTCTCCTTAGTGACTACCCAGAATCTCATCTGGCCAAACACTTCCAAAGAGTAAACCCCAAAGTACAACTTCATCTCAGAGCCAGAGGGCATCACAACCCTTGAGAACCAGTGCATTAGAAATTAACAAAAGGTATGGGCCTCCCCTAATCAAGCTTTCCTTAATGGGCAGGCCCATTAATGACAGGGGAAGATCTTTAACTCTCTTATTAGCATTACAGTTTTCTTTTTATTTCTTGGTCCAAGAGATGTCCTAACTCCAGATGGGGTATACTTTTTTAAAAGTAAGTTTTATTAATAGCTTTTGTTTATATAGCATAATCATTTCTGGAAATGTTAACTAAAATTGAATGCTCCCAAGTTAACAAAGAAAAAGTTAAACAAAAACGCCTCCTCAGAGTGATGGCATCTGATGATGCTGTAGTAGTAACCCTCCAACTGCAGTCACTCAGTAATTCAATCAGTAAACATAGAATCTAGAGGGAGGTATACTTCATTATTTTCTCTGCAACATTATTAGGTTTTTTTTTAAAAAAAAACCTGATTATTTCCTTTTAATGACCTCTTTACTTACATTGTTGTAGTTATGAAAACCATTCTTTGGTTTTTATAGCTTTCCACATTACTTCATACAAATTTTCCCATGTTTCTCTGAATTCCTCATATTTATCATTTCTTACTGCCCGACAATATTCCATTATGATTTCTCTATTGGAAGCCTGGAGACATTATGTGACCTTGGTGGGCAAATCACTTCATCTCTTGTGCCTCAGTTTCCTCACCCATTAAATAAGAGAGTAGACTAGGTAACTGATAAGATGCCTTCCAGTGCTGATATTCTACACTGCTTTAACATGGATGGAATGTGGTATCCTGGCATGTTCACTGGCCTGGGAACTGTCATCGCTCACAACAATGCTGTGCTACGCAGGATAGTCCCTGAACTCCCAGGATCTTCCACACTAAAAGGTGATATGATCTTCTCATCCAATATCACATTATAGGACCATGTATTAAGTAAGAACTTAAAAGGACCTTAGAGGTCATAACATATGAGAAAACTGAAGCCCATAGAGATCAGATAACTTCCTCAAAGTTGCACAGGTAGTAAAGGTAACAAGGATTGGAACCCAGGTCTTCAGACTCCAAATCCAGCACTTTCCGCTGCACCATACCTGGATCCTAGCTCTCGCTTTGTCTCTTACTAACCGTGTCACTTAACCTCCCTCAGTTTCTTTATCTGTGAAATGGGCATAAACTTCTCCTGACCTATTAGGACTTTACCGTTCTTGTTAAGATCAAATGAGAAAGTAGATATGAAAAGTGCTTTTAAAACTTCTTGAGCTCTAAGATGCAGGATATTGTCATAATTTCTTCTCAAAACAAATTTTGAATTGTTTTTGAGATTCCGATTCAGAATTGCTATTACTTTTGTACGTAACCTCCAAATTCTTTATCTGAGCCAGTCTTCACAATAGCCCTGGAAAGTGGGAAGGGCAGTTATTATCCTCATTTTATAAAAAGAAGTGACTCCCCTGGAGTCAACAAAGCCAGCAGGTGCTGGATTCGAAACCCTATGTCCTAGTTCCACGTCCCCCCTCTGTGCCCCACTGAGGGCTAATGGGATATGAAAGCGAGTCTCCCACTCCGCCCAAGCTACCGCTCACAGCCCAGCACCTCGATGGCACAATTTTCCCTACAATCCTCGGCAAAGTTCAAGTCAAACAGCTCAGTCCCTGGCCCTGGGAGTGCGGGCCGCCAAAGTTGGGACATGGGCGTGCATTGTTCTCGGACTGCATTACAGGGAGAGGAAGGGGCGGGGGGGGGGGGGCGGGGCGGGGAAGGGGGGCAGCCTTAACCAGAGCGGCCTTGGCATGCTCACTCACCCGGGTAAGGCAAGCGGAGCCAGGCAAATCCCGGGCCTTTGCCTCTCTCATTGTCTGGCTTCGGGATGCGGGAGTTGCGGGGCGAGGGGAGGGGGGACGGAGGGCGTTGCAGGGAGTAGAGCTGATTGGTCGGGCGGCGCGTCCGTCACTCCCACCTTCTCTCTTTCTCCCCGCCTTCTCCTCCTAACCCCCACCTCCCCTCTTCCACTTCTGCTCCTCCTGCTCCTGCGGCCCCCTCCCCTCCGCCTCCGGCTTCCCCCGGGTTTTGCAGCGGGGCAGCGCCGCTGGATGCCCAGGCTCCCGCGAGGAGGGCACGCTGGGGGCTTCTTGCATGGGGGGGGTACGGGGGGGAGAGGCCGGTGCTACATTGTTTCCGAACCCTTCCTCCTGAGACCCACGTCCGGCTCCGCAGCCCAAGATGATGAAGTTTCGGTTCAGGCGGCAGGGCAACGACCCCCAGAGAGAGAAGATCAAGCAGGATCTCTTTGCATTTAACAAGGTGAGGGGGATGGACTGCGGGGGAAGGGGGGCGGCGGCCGGGCTGGGGCAAAACCTGCCTGAGATGGGGGGCGTGCGGTGGGTTTGGGGAGGTGGGGGGAAGGAAGAGGAGAAGGAGGGAAGGAGCAGCCACGTTGGGCTAGGAGGGGCTGGGGCGTTGGGGGGGACTGGACTTAGCTCTTCGCCCTAACGACGTCCCAGTCCGAGAAGTGAGAGCCCCGGGGCAGAAAGACCCTAACCCACCCACCCTTCGTGCCCCTCGGAAGTGGGTGTGGAAGCTAGGGCCCTTGGAAGCTGATTCACTCTCGGGCTGGGGATCCGAATGCAAAATGTCAGCTACCCCTCTCCCCTCCCTCAGTCCAACTCTCTGACCCCCCATATTCCCCCACCGACAATTCCCCTCTGTGAAGGAGAGAGGGGAAGAACTCTCTGCCTTCTCTCCCCTTTTCTCAGCCTTCACTCCCTTTTCCTCCCTCTCCACCCTGCCGTGGAAGTGTCCCCGGAATGGGAGCACAGCATTTTAGGACTGGAAGAATAGGTTTGTTTTGCTTTTCTAACTGATGCTGGGAATTGCTGGACAGGGCAAAGGTAGTTGGGATGTTTGAGGCTGGTCGGTGGTAGAGAGAACTATGACTGGGGTAGCTTGGGAACCGAGGGATCACACAGACACAGGCAGAGAAAACAAACAGAACAGTACCGCTCCCTTTCCCCAATACTCACTCACTCTCTCTCTCTCTCTCTCTCTCTCTCTCTCTCTCTCTCTCTCTCTCTCTCTCTCTCTCTCTCTCTCTCTCTCTCTCTCTCTCTCTCTCTCTCTCTCTCTCCTCTCCCTCTCCCTCCCTCCCTCCCTCCCTCCCTCCCTCCCTCTCTCTCTCTCTCTCTCTCTCTCTCTCTCTCTCTCTCTCTCTCTCTGCTGTCTCTGTCTGTCAGTGTGTGTGTGTGTGTGTGTGTGTCTGTCTGTCTGTCTGACGCTCTCACTTCAGACCTGCTTCTTTGTAAAGCAGTCCGATTACTCTACCCTCATCTCGCCTTCTCTCCTCACCCCCGAAACAAATCTTTTCACCTAGGGATGTGGTTCATCTTGTATCCAAGGCAAGTGTCCTGCCACTCTTCCTTTGCAATCCTCTTAACTTTTCTTCTGGGCTCTCTGGGTAATTATAGGAGCAGAGATGAGACAGGAAACAGACCCTGAAACAAATGATTCTTGAGTATTAATTACCCCCTACCTAGGTCATTGGCTACTGCCCTTGGGGAGTAGGGACCCTTAATCTGTGGACCATTTAACAAGTCTCATTTGTAGTTAAAATACTTAATACATAATTGATACATACAACAATCTGGTGAGAATAAGTATCCCTCTTTTGTTGAATTTGAAACTCTGAAAGAAGGTAATTTGACCAACTGCATTCAGTTATTAAGTGGCAAAGCCAGGAGTCTCTCACTTCAGAGGCCTGTGATCTCTCTATTAAACAAGTGGTTTCTAGGCTTTTAAGTATGAGGAGCCTTTTAACATCAAATTTTGTGGACGCCTACAGGATAGTAGTTGTACTATTATTCCTGACTGAGAGAATTGCATGGTAACAAAGTTGCTATAAATTCAGCAATACTTTTAAGTTTGTATCTTTTTTTAATCAAAGCGTCTATATAAGTTTGCAAAATAGTAATGCGTGTAAGAGACATTTGCTTATTTCTTTACTATGTTTATTTACAATGTTGACACCTAATAAGATAGCTGGAGTTTCTTTGCAAAACCTCCCTGGCCCTCAAGTTGGGAACCACAACATTAGACTGTGAAGTACCCATATCATATCAGATTTTTTCTCCCTCTGATTTCCCTGTTTTTATCCCAGCTAACACAATCTTGACATAGATCCCCTCTTGAAAGTAGCCGGGCTCTAACATTAGGGAGCCTGAATTCAAACCCTATTTCTGTCACTCACTGTGTGACCTTAGGCAAACCTCCCCAGCCTCGATTTTCTCCTCTGTAAGAGTGTCGGACTAGATGGGCTCTGAGGTCTTTTCTGACTCTGTGAGCCTGTATGGTTCTCCTGAATCACTGGCCCTTCTCTTTCTCTATTTGTGGTCTAGACATTGAACTTTTCTTTACTCATGACAGTTAAAATTAGGCTCCCTGTGCTTAAAGTTCTTAAAGTCTAGTTGGGGGGAATAGATAGTTGAAAAGATATGTGCCAAATGAATGAGGTAGAATTTGAGGCAGGGGTGGTCAGGGAAGGTTTCTTGGAGGAGGCAAAATTTGCTTTGAGACTTGAATGATAACAGATGCAATTCACCTAAGCAACTGTGAAAGAAGTTTCTGAGACAGGCTGGTGGGGAGTGGGGCTGACTTGGGAAGGGGTAACTCATTACCAGAGGGCATAATTTGTGATGGGAGGGGAACAGTCTTCTGGATGGATATACCAGTCCCTGGTTAGTCTAAGCTTTGACACCTCTTTTTGTCATTTTGGGGAATACCATTTCACCTCAATGGACTCAGTCTCTTCATCTGCTAGGCTAGACCAATTCTTCCCAGATAGGAGATTCTAATATCCTGTGGTTGGGAAGCCTTGGAACCCCCAGTGGCAGATAGATTGTGTGTGTGTGTGTGTGTGTGTGTGTGTGTGTGTGTGTGTGTGTGTGTGTGTGTAGGAATCCTATGCCTTTCTGTGGGAAGGATTATAAAAGGTTGCAAGCTTCCCATGCCATGTTTCCAGGTAAGCTTCTTTTAACTTTTGGGTAACTCAAGAAATGTGAACATGTTATATAGCTGCAGGCTTTTCTGAGGTCTCCTCTGGCCCCCAAGGAGTGTCACCCAAATTGGAGATGGGGGAACACATTTGACTAGGTTTTGGGGATCTTCAGGATCAAATCAAGCCAGAGATTTTACAGAATGGACCTTACTTTATTCAACAACAAGGGGTTATGGGGGAGGGGAGAGAGGGAGCTTGACATTTGAAAGAATTCCTGCCCAACAGAACTGGGAATTATTTCATTGGATAAAACCCATTTTTTAAAAAATTTGGTATGATCTCAGAGTGTGGGATATCTGTGTGAAGTTTCTCTGGAAAGGGCTTTAAGGGCCATCTTTCTCGTAAGAGATAAAAGGATGGGAGCAGCTTTGTAACAGGGGGTCTTTTGTATCACTAGGAGAGGGTGGGCAGCTATGTCCTCTACCCCACACCCGAAGTGTGTGGTGACTGGCCCTTTGGCAAGCTATGTCCTGAGGGCCAAATCTAGCCCACCTCAAGCTAAAAATGATTTTGACATTTTTACTATACAAAGTTTGTCCACCTCTGCTTTAGAGCTATAGTGGCATTTTGATGTAACCAAAAGAGCCTTGGGCATAAAGTTTAGAGATCCATTTTATTCCTTCTGGCTCTGCCACTGACTGTGTGACCTTGAATAAATCACTTTCCTTTAGCAGGCCTCACTTTCCTCATTCAATTCAACAAGCATTTATTAAGCCCCTCCTAAGGGGCCAGGTAGGAAACTAGGCATAGTGGGTAAAGTCCCAGCCCTGGTGTCAGGAAGACTTATCTTCCTGAGTGCAGATTTAGCCTTAGATACTAGCTGTGTAACTTTGGGCAAGTTACTTAATCCTTTTTGCCTCAGTTTCTTCATTTGTAAAATGAGCTGAAGAAAGAAATGGCAGATCACTACCAAGAAAGCCCTAAATGGGGTCATGAGGAGTCAGACATAACTGAAAAACAACAGGGGTCAGGCACTATGTGGCCATTAGGTTGCAAAGAAAAAAGCTTGCATTCTAGTGGGAAGGGTCAGCTAGTGAAAATGATAATTGGAGGAAAATCTGTTGTAAGGAGGTAACAGCTGAGCCTTGAAGGTAGCTGAGATTTTCAAGACTTGGAGGGAAGCAGGGACAGCATTCTGGGTCAGAGATAGGAGATGGGATGTCTCTGGGGAGAGAGAAGGTGGACATGGATCTTTAAGGGTTCTATCTCCGTTATGCTATTGAGACAGGCATGGAAGCAACCTCTTCACTCCTATTTCAGTGATAGGGATGAGACTCCCTGTGAGACCATCCTTTTTCAGGCTCTGGTCTTGTCTTCAGTTCTTTCTTTGGGCTCTTGGATAAGTTCAAAGCAGATGCCACATTCAGACCTTTTGTAATGATAGTTCTCATAGTTCTGCCCCTTTGCCATAAACTTTTTGGGGGCAGAGAGACCAAAGGAAAAGGAGGCAGTTTAGATGGGAAATATGAGGAATCCATCCCTTCCCTCTTCCCTCTTTTGAGTTAATCATTTGGTTAAATTGGCATTTCCTTGTTTAAGGTAATGAGGTGTGAAATGGAGACTGGGTTAAGGGGGGAGGAGATCTGCATATGGAAAGAAATGTGAAGAATGTTCTCTCCTTTCCTGGGATATTCTAGCCAATGAGGGGTGACTCTACTTCCTTTTGAAGAATTCAGTACCTAGGGGTCTAAGCAGGTTCTGAGGGGTGGGAACTTAAACCCACTATTGGCTAGATCCCTTTAACATAATAATAATGAGAAAAGCAGAAATCCTCTACCCCACAATGAAACATTCCATTAAGAGGCAGTCTTGATGTGATGGAAAGACTACTAGGGCCCAGGAATCAGGAGTTCTTGTCCTAGCCCTGTCACCTAATAGTTGTGTGTCCTTGGTTGAGTCACTTCCTTCCAGGGTCCTCAGTTTACTCACCTGTGTAAAATGAGGTAGTTGGACTAGGTAATCTCTAAGATTCCTTCCTTTTGTCTCTGATATTTGTAGGTTCCATTTAGGGCTAGATCTTTGGGTGTGAATGAGTGATGTCATGCAGAGAATGAAATTCTCTAATTCTCAGTCATCCAGGTCAGGCTAGATAAGGAGGGAAGGACCTATGGTACCTACAGTTCCCTGGCACTCAAGATCTCTCATGAAGAGGGTAAGTAAGGGAGTGTGCCTTAGATGATACCCTCTGGGAAGACCCCCAAAAGGGATTCTGATGTGGTCTAATGATGAGCTTCTAAGTTGGCTTAGCCTGACCCAGTATCAAAATTGGTTCAAGCTTATATATGTGATACATTTAATTAACTACCTCCTAAATAGTGTTGTACCCTAAAGATACTTTATATAAAGAAATATCATTTACTAAGTTTACAGTACTGGATTATAATGTAATTTTCTGAACTCTCATATACACGTGCACAGGGAAATACACATACATAATACATACAATCATATGTACATACATACATACTGCAATTTTTTGAGCTAGGAGGAATGGGAAGGTGTACCATAATTCCAGTATTTTACAGGCTGCTAATCAGAAAGCTTGGTCTTATGAAAATAAGGGGATAATTTTCTGAATTAACAATTTCTCTTCTCAGGACCATCTCTAGTCTGTCCTAATCTCCTTGACCTTTCTCCCAGAAGTAGGGGTTAGCCTTAGCTATTAATGCCATTTTCATTCTTGCTAAGAAGATAAGAAGCTAGGTCTCAAAGATCACTGAGTCAGTGATCCTAAAATAGGAAAAGGGAAAAAATTCAGACCTTTGTAATGGCAAGCAAAGTGGGATTGTTTGATATTTGACTTTTAGCCAATCAAGTGCCTTTGACTGAGTCTTGTCTTTGAATCAATCAAGAGTCTTTGATTAGAAACAGTATATATATTGTAGAGAGAGTGGAGAGAGAAGCAGAGCTGACAGAAACTCCATGAGCACAGAGAGGAGACCTCTGATGACAGAGACTTGCTGAAGGAGCCTCCAGACTTTGAAAGCAAATAGAGCTGCAAGGCAGACTCTTGCCTATGGGAAGGAGGCTTAGCCCCTTTTGAGAGCTATCCAAGTGCACTGAGCTGTTATCACAGAGCCTCTGGACTTTGTAGGTGAATTAAGATGATGGTGCTGGTGGTGGCCTCAGTATTGCTATTGCCCTGCTGAACTCTGTTTTCCCAGAGGCAGAAGCTGTAGAGTGGAGCAGTCCCTGGGAGCTGAGGCATGGAGCAGGTGCGAAGACCTACCTATGTGTGAATCTAGGCGAGAATCGGGAGTGGTCAGTCCACAGAGGAAGAACCATGGGACTTGGAAATCAGCTGAGAGTTAAGATGAAAGAGCACTTTACTTGGACACAGTATTGATGAAGGATGTTACTATGAATGTTATGCTTTACTGTACTGAACAATGTTTAGTTTATTACTCAATAGAGAATTCATTATACTGTGTGATTCAACCCTTGAAATCTTTCACAGCAGCAGCCCTCAGGTGTGCTATCATGATTGGCATTTACAACCTTTCACTGCTTAAGAAAAACCACCACTCTCAACCCTATTTCCCCTAATGTGAAGAGTCAGAATTATTATGTGTCTGACTTGGAATTGCCAACTCGTGTTATCAAGAGAGATGTGAACTTCTAAGGTTTTGTGAATCTACCCTTCTCCCTGGCAGGTCACCCTTCCCTGACCTCACCCTCCTCAACCAAAATAAACATCCTCAGGAAAATAGAACACCAGAAAAGGAGGTAGACTGACCCTAGAGCCAGAATGAAAAACAACAGGTAGGAAGTCCAAGTAGTATATCTTTACTCCTCAAGTTATTACAAAGAACCAGAGGAAAGCATCTGATACTCACTGGATTATCTATGAGAAAATGGGATGAAAGGGTTGCAATCTGCATTGATGGAGGGAGTACTCATATCAGTGACATCCCTAATCCATCAAAACGTCATTTCCCCATTCCTACTGCAACTTTTCTAGGGCAGTCTATAATTTCTCCCTGTCTAGACTACTGTAATAAGTTAGCCCTTCACCACCTGGCCCCCTCCTACCTTTCCAGTCTTCTTATATTCACTCCCATTTACTCCAACCAAGTGACACTGTTTTCCTTGCTGTCTCTCCCTACTCTGGGCATTTTCGCTGACTGTCCCCTATGCCTGAAATTCTCCTCTACCACCTGGCTTTCCTAGCTTCCTTCAAGTCCTCACTAACATCTCATCTTCTACAGGAAGCCTTTCTTCTTTCTTTCCCTTATTTCCTCTAATTTGATATTTATTCTGATCTTTGTCTAACCCAGGGGTTCTTATCTTTTTTTGTGTAATAGAGCCCTTTGGGAATCTGGTAAAGCCATGTACTCCTTCCCAGAATGTTTTTAAATGTATAACATATTATATCTAGGGTTAAAAAAGAAACCAACTATATTAAAATAATAATCTTAAGAATAAAGGTCAAGGACTTCAGGTTAAGAACCCCTATAGCCTATTATAATATTCCATTATCCCTGCCATGTTGGAATTTTCCCCATTATGGTTTCGATATATCATTGGGTTGGCATAACTGTGCTTCACTCCCTGCCCAGTGCAATAGACCCTTCCTGTGGACTTTCCAGATTGTCTTGGGCTGGGGATTTGCTTCACTCTGTCATTTTGTGGGTTCTATAGCTCTAGAATTACTTTAGAGTCACTTTTTACAGGTATTTGGAGGGCTTTGAAGGAGAGCTAAGGGAAGTCCCTGCTTTTACTTTGCCATCTTGGCTCCACCCACCCCCAAAAGTTTTTAAAAACAAAAGACCTTTTCTTTTTACATTGATGTCATTTCCAGATTATACCTTTATCATACTATATTGAATCTTCCTCTCTTCCCTAATTAGATTATAAAGTCCTTGAGAGCAGGGACTGTCTTTATCTGCTCTTTGTATTCTCAGCACTTAGCATAGTGCCTGGCACATAGTAAGTGCTTAATAAATATTACGGCACCTAGGTGGCACAGTGGATGGAATATTGGACATAGAATCAGGAAGTCATCTTCATGAGTTCAAATCCAGTCTTTGATACTTACTAGCTGTGTGACCCTGGACAAGTCACTTAACCTCTCTTTGCCTTAATCTACTAGAGAGGGAAATGACAAACCACTCCAGTCTCTTTGCCAAGAAAACCTTGTAGACAATATGGTTCACAAGCTTAGGAAGAGTCCGATACTACCAGACAGTGAATTGAGTGGAGAAGTGAAGGGATCATAGGGTCATTAAAGATGATAGATTTGGAGCTAGAGAGGACCTCAGCAGTCATCTCATCCAACCTCTTCATGTCTGTTCTGTGACTGAAGACGTTAAGACCAAGTGCATACTAGCAAATATTTAACAACTAAGTTTCGTTGTTGTTCAGTTGTATATAACTCTTCAGGACCATTTTGGGGGTTTTCTTGGCCAAGATACTAGAGTAGTTTGCCATTTCCTTCTCTAGATGATTTTACAGATGAAGAACGGAGGCAAACAGGGTTGGGACTTGCCCAGGGTCACACAACTAATAAGTTTCAGTGGCTGCATTTGAACTCATGAAGATGAGTCTTTCCGGTTGTAAGCACAGAGCTCTACCCACAGCGCCACCTAGATGCCACCCAAACAACTATCTCTCCTTCCCCCCCATGCCCCAGATGTATTCCAGACACACTTTTGAGTATAATTTGTATTGTTAATGTTTTTCTTTGTCACTCCTCACTCTAGACAATCAACAAGACAATATATTAAATCTCAGTTTGTAGCACGGAGGTGTAAATGCTCATTCTGAAAATATAAAGGTTAGATCTGATTCCAGCATGCCTCAGATTTTAAAGGAATTGACCATTATCACAAATATAGTAATCCTCAGGGCAGCCAGGTGCCTGAGAGCATCTGGATTGATCACTCTGAGTTCAAATCTAGCCTGAGGAACTTAGTAGTTATGTGATGCTGGGCAAGTCATTTAACCTTGTTTGCCTCAGTTTCCTCATCTGTAAAATGAGCTGGAGAAGGAAGTGGCAAACCAATCCAGTATCCCTGCCAAAATACTTCTAAATGATGTTACACAAAGAGTTGCACAGGAATGAAAAGGCTTGAACAACAACAAACAGGCTGAACCTCATCCATTTCTTAGTCCTCTGTCCCTCTGAAGCTATTTTGTATTTACTTCATAGGCTAAGTGACTTGCCCAAAGTCACCCAGGTAGTAGCCAGAGGAGCTAGGTCTCATTCTTCCAGAATCATTGCTTTTTACCCTAAGCTTTTGTGACTGTAATTATAGATTTCTTGATCATATATTATTTACATGATGGTAAAGCTATGTTAGCAAGGCAAGATTATTGGGAGTTGCCAAAATACAGAAATACAAGCATGAAAGACAGATAAATAAAGCATGGTTATTTACCTTATCAAAAGGATTTATTTCCACCTCCTATCCATGAGCCTTAAGAATCCAGATCCAATAGTCAGTGCACAACTTTTACTCCCCAAGGAGAATGTAAGCTCTGAGGGGTAGTAGGCCTGTTTCATTGTTGTCTTTGGATGCTCATTACCTGGCACAACCCCTGGCGTGTCCTAGTGACTTAAGACATGTTTGCTGAACCAAATTAAACTAATCTGATGCTGCCTGAGCGAGTCATAAACCTATTTCCTTTTGATCAGTTCTCTGAATTTTTGACTTCTGGGATAATAATTTCTAGTTACTTATAATAATCTAGATGATGCCCTCTTTGAGGGTACTCCTTGTGTCTTCCCTTAACTCTCATCAGTCTAATGGTCTCCCAGCCTGGACCTTGGCCGACTGCTCCCCCCTTTCAGCCTCCCCAGTTGCCAAAGTGTTGGAGCTCAGACTTGGCTGGTGAAGTATACTTTTTATTTTTCTATTCTATCTTAACTATTATCTACTGTTTATATGTATACACTTGCTAACTTGCACTACTTGTAGTAATAAAATTTAATTACCTATGAAGTCTGTTTAAATGCCTGT
This sequence comes from Notamacropus eugenii, assembly GCF_028372415.1. NCBI lineage: Eukaryota > Metazoa > Chordata > Mammalia > Diprotodontia > Macropodidae > Notamacropus > Notamacropus eugenii. The sequence continues at coordinate 330,061,697 of NC_092874.1, read as the reverse complement.
CATTGTATCTTAAGATCTGAACCTAAAGTAAAAGTACTGTGCAGTCTACGTAATCGATTTTGATTACAGTACTGTAATCAGGGAAAACTAGAAAGGAATCAAGGATGCCCACAAGCTTCCTCTGAAACAAAGGCCCATCTTTTGAACACCAGTATTATTCCAATGATTTCATGTGACTATGCCACAATGTGTATAACAGAAAATGAGACAAGGAATCAAATGTCTCAAGGTAAAAGGGCCTTAGAGGCTATAGAGTCCAAACTCCTCCAACCCATGCTACTGTTAAGGAAACAAAGGTCAGGAAATATCAAGTGATTTGTCCAGGGTCACACAGCAACCAAGTACCTAACACTGGATTTGAACTCATGCAGATGAGTTCCCAATCCCAAGTTCTATTCACTGTGCCACCTAGGTGCCCTAATACTTATTGAAAGCCTACTATGTGCCAGGCACTCTGGTAAGTGCCAGGAATACAAAGAGCAGAAAAAGAGAGTCCCCGCCCTCAAGGAGTTTGTAATCTAATTAGGGAAGAGAAGGAGGATTTGACAAAGGTATGATCTGGAAATGACAGCAATGTAAAGACAAAAGACCTTTTGTTTTTAAAATCATTTTTGAAAATCTTATTCATACCATGTACCATCTAGAAAAAAAATCTGCTTCCTGGAAGTCGACAGAGAAGGAAGAAGTATTGCAACCACCCAACTTTTTAATTGGTTGGTCAACAGCAATCACTGTGTCCACTGAGCCCACATCATCACTGCATTGGGCTCTTTCCCCTGGCCCGGGATCCTGTCCATAGGGACATCACTACCTTGCTGCAGACACATCATAAGCTTAATAAATGTTGATTAAGCCACAGTGCCTGGAAGGCCAAGCATCAACTGAGGGTCAGAGAGAACAGATGAGTAATGGAAGCTTGTTGGGGATGGAAGCTCAATTCCATGTGGACAGTCTCAGGCGGGTAAAGGTGGGAACTTCTAAATCTTAGAGTTCTCACGAGACCCCCCAGGAAACGACTGGGAATCGAGGTGAACCGAGCTATCTCGTGTATTTCCGCCTCTTCCCGTGAGAAACGTGATGGGAGAGAGCTCTCCCCGCCCTCGAGATTGTCCCGGATCTGGGCACACTATTGTTATCTAACAGCACGGTATTCAGATGCAAACTATGCGGCTGAAGAGTTTAAGTAGGATCAGGAAAGCCTGAAAGCGCTCTTGGGCGGAGGGGCGCGGAGCAGACAGGACAACAAGGCTCCGCTTTTCCTCTTTCCTCTCTCCCCTCCCCCTCTCTCCCCACTTATACTTCTACTTCCAATCTCTTATTGTAAGATCTTTGCCTCCTTGGGAGATTCTTCGCTCCCTCCTAAGGAAGAATTCCCCTGCACTTGTAACTAGACCCTGAAATAAAGCTCAACCCTTGTTCGACTCTGGAACGTCCTTTCTCTCATACGAGCATCCGGTTTGGCCAACCGAAGACCTCCGATAGAGGTAAGGGAAGACTCGGGTAGCCCTCAGGCCTCTAGGCCTGGCAGAAGCTCTTCTGTGATCCAGCTGTGAGAGGAAACTAGGGGCTCTTAGCTCTGCTGGGAACTTTCCCACACAACAAGTTCTAGGCCAAAACAAAAGGAGATAAACCTGACCTTTGGTGCCCTCCCGCAGGTACTCACCATGCCTTTCCTGCTATTACTTCTGCTTCTCCTCTAGCAGAGGCAACTCCTCCAGAGACTCTTCCCCCATCCCATCTCCCTTCTCCCATCACCACCTGCTTTAGGAGTCTATCCCATCTTCTATTGTAGCTGTCAGGTGCTGAATCATCTATAAACTGATAAATTCTATTAACAAACATTTATTTAGCATCTTTTATACATAAAGTACTGGGAAACAGAAAGACAAAAATGAAATGTTCTGTGTCCTTAAAGATCTCAATGGGATAACCAAAGAATTTGCTCATTAAGTTTAAAGCATGAACATCCCTACAACTGTTTAATTTTTTATTTTTCAAATCTCAAAAGATGAAGCTATGGTGGAATGTCAATGTTCATTTGATTTATTTAATATCACAGGAGGGGTCAGGAATGCCTGCAAATCACAGTGAGGAGACAACTGTGTATTAACATAGTTAATTAGTGGTATATTTTTTTTTGTCTTATGTTTTCTCTCACAACATGAGATATGGATATGTTTTTCATGACTACACATGTATAATCTATATGGAATTTTTTGCCTTATCATTGAGGTGGAGAGGAAGGAATGGGGAGAATTTGGAACTCAAAGTTTTAAAAATACATGTTAAAAATTGTTGTTTACATGTGACTGGGGAAAAATTAAATATTAAATAAATTTTAAAAAATACAAGCATGGAGACAGTAAGAGAGCAACCAGGTTCCTCTAATGAGTTCAGGTTATTAGTCCCAAAGGAACTAGAGACCAGGGTTCTGAAAGCACTGACAGGTATAACTGCTAAACCTCCATCAGTGATCAAAGTATGGAAAATCAGTGCTAGAGGCACTGTGGAAAGACAGGTCATACTAAAACACTCTGGGTAAACCTGCAAATTGGTCCAACCATTGTGGAAATCAATTTGGCATTATTAAAAGAAAAATGACAGATGTCCAAACTCTTTGAGCCAGTGAAATTACTACTAGGCATATGCACAAGGAAGTAAAAGTCTCAAAAACAAAGTTTGATTACTGTGATGTGCTCTGGACAGGCCCTGCTACAAGCCTTACTGGGATCAGATTGTTGTATAGATAAGACTCCTTTCCCCAAGGGTTTTTTACTACATCGGTTAAGTCAACCAAATTTGTACATAAAAAGTCAGAGAGTGAATGTGGAGGAGACCAGAGGCAGGAAAAAATAAGCTTGTAAAATAAATGCCTTAAGTCATGTGGACCCCAGTCTGCTATTGCAGGAGCAGTCCCAGGTGTGGCTGACCCCCCTTTCAGTGCAGGCATGAAAGAAGGGAGGGGTCATTGCTCTTCTATCTAGGCTACAATCTCACCTTTTACTGACTGCTATGATTGGGATCTGGGAGGGGTCTCTTGGGGAGAAGAGAGAGGAGTAGATCTGCTGATTTTAACTTACTGGGTCTGTAAACATATTTTTGCCCTCTTACAGCTGTATCTTTAGCAGCTAAGGAAATTTGTTATTACATGCTTATGATTTCCCTATGTTATTATTTACATGCCCCTTGTTTCTGTTGAGTCGTTTCCATCATCTTAATACCCAAGATTAGTTAAGCCTCCTCAGCCTCCTGGAGTGTTATATATTATCATATATGTGTGTATACATATATACACACAAAAACACATATGTGTGTGTGTTTGTGTATAAATATGTGCAAAGATACACTTTGTGATAGCAAAGAACTAGAAAAAATGAATCCCATTGATGGGGGAATGACTTTAAAAAACACTATGGAAAATGAATGTAACAAACTTACTGGACACTGAGAAATGAGAAATATGAGGAATTCAGAGAAACATGGGACAGCTTCTAGAAACTTCATATAAAGGGAAATAAGCGGAACAAAAAGAATAGGAAATATAACTGTCACAATGTGGGGTGGGGGGACTAAATCATTTATAGGAAATAAATTGAAAACCAATGATGATTCTGCTTAACAGAAATATGGCACCTTCTCTGGCTAATCAGAGTCCAGGTAAACACCCCAGTGGCATCTCATGAGCCTTAGGATTGCTGATCCATAGAATATCTTGAACCTGGGGAAGTCATCCCCCTGGGGGAACCCAATTTTGCAAGTGCAATTTGGGTTATGAGGGTAGCCCAAAGGTGCTTTATGCATCCCTTTGATAAAATATTTTATGCTATTTTTCCTGTACAATTCTTGGTTGGTAATACAGCAGTCTACTCATGCCTACCATCTTTTTCCTTTAGGTGCCCTGAAACTTTTCTTCTTTAGAGTATCATACAACCAATTCAAACTTTTGTGTCATATACTAACTAAAACCCTAGAATTGGAATCTGGAAGGTATAACTTCAAATCCCGCCTTTGAGGTGGTGTGAACATGGGCAAATTCCTTCACTTCTCAGTCTCAGCTTTGTGATTTGTAAAATGAGATAATAATTGCTATAGTACCTACCTTATAGGGCTCAGGGGAAGCTCAAATTTACAGATGTTACAAAAAATTTACAAAGACGCAATTTAGAAACATTAGATGCCAGTTGTTATTATAGAATAATGCCACCTTAAGGGTTATAGTGTCTTGATGCATATATCAAAAAGAAGGATGAGATACTTTTGTTCAACAAATTTAATGAACACAATCCAGAGAGATACAAAACAGGGAGATGTATGGTCATTGAAGGTATTTGCAATCATTGTGGAGGACATCTAACAAACAGTCCAAACAGAGAAGGGATTTCCTACAGAAGGGGGGCTCTTTTTCCAAATAATATTTTATTTTTTCCAATTACATATAAAAATAATTTTTAATATTTTTTGTTTTTTTTAAATGGAAGGGGGACTCTTTCAGATGTGCTGATTTTAACTTACTGGGTATGTTGTTGCAAAACATATTTGCAACCTTCAGTTACTCCTGTTAAGAGATGATATTGGGCTCACTGAATCAAGGTGAAATTTAACTCTTATACTCAGGTTCAGAATTGAGCTTTGCAAGTTCTTTGCAAGTACTACAGAGTAGTTAATCTGAAAAAATTACTGGGGATGCTAAAGGAACACAGATCACAACAGAATGATATGACTCATTAAAAAAATGTGAATGTACCTGAATTGAGAGATACACCATATAGATTGAGCAGAAAGGTGAGGTAATAGACAGAGCTTTGGGCCTGAAGTCAGGAAGACCTGAGTTCAAATCCAGCCTCCGATACTTGCAAGCTGTATGACCTTGGCAAGTCACTTTGCCTCAGTTTCCTCATCTACAAAATGAGAATAATAATAGCACCTATCTGAGAAGGTTATTGTGAGTCTCAAATGAGATGATAATCATAAAGTATTTAACACAGAGCTTGGCAGATAGTAGGCAATATCTAATGTTAGCTCTTCTCATTAGGAGTAGTAGAAGTCTGCCAATAAAACCAAGAATTCCTAAGAAAGAGAAAATAATCTATAAAAATATAAAACACTCATATCAGTTGAACACCAAAAAGAGATCTTAAATAATTCAATTTCAGAAAAGGAAACTGAATGAATTATAAACTACCAGATTAAAAATACCTAATACATACTGCATCTCTTTAAGCAACACCAAGGACCCAAGATACCACTGACCCCTGGTTTAACCATCATGTAGGACAAGGGACTCCACCTCAAGGGCTCATAGCCATTATTGCAAGATTGTTGAATTTTATTCGGGGATTAATAAACCAATATTACACAAAACACTTAACAGATTGAACTACAAAATGTTTCCTAAAGAAATAAAGAACAATTTGTGTAACTGGAGTACTCTTGTCTGTTCCATGCCAATGTAGTAAAAATGACAATACTATCTAAGTTAAGAAATCATCAAATAGATATTTTATATGACTATAACAAAATTTTATATGACTATAACAAAACTTATTCAAAAAAAAATCTAGAATATCAAGGGAAATAATGAAAAGAAGTAGGGATGAAGGGGACTCTGTTATGAATCAACAATCCTCAAAACCTGGTATCAGTTTAAAATAGATCAATCAATGGAACGGAGAAGCAGAAACAGTGGAACTCACTGACTCAGGGTTTGATAAACTGGAAAACATAAATTACTTTGGAAAGAACTCAGGGTTTGATAAACTGGAAAACATAAATTACTTTGGAAAGAACTCTCTATTTGATAAATGCAGGAAAGAATCTGACAAAAAATATGTTCTACAATCCATCCTCAATGGATATGTGACTTTAATAATAAAGATCAAACCATTAAAAGTTTAGTAGATAAATCAAAATTGGTGTTGCTGACCTAGTCCCCTCTGATTGAATTCAGAGTCCCTGTAATTCTTATCAGTAAATTGCCCAGGCTGAATCCTAGCCAATCAACAAATATAGGTTAACTTACCACATTAATTTACTATGTGCCAGAAACTATGCTAAGTTGTGGGGATACATGTGTAATGGGGAGGCATGAGGAGATTCCTAGAAACCACATCAATTACTACAATTTTTGCATTTTCTTCATCTTATGAGGCAAAGAAATGTCACGTGGTTTTTGAAATTCTAATGGGACTTGGAGAGCCCTTGGGGAAAAAAAGAAAAATTGAGAAAGAGCTGGAGAGATGACTCCCTTACCCACACAGTAAAATGGTTGAGAATCAGCTAAAAATTGTGTGCAGGCTTGCTCTGGCTCACTCCCTCTCCCATCCTTCTCTTCTCTTCTCTTTTCTCTTCTCTTCTCTTCTCTTCTCTTCTCTTCTCTTCTCTTCTCTTCTCTTCTCTTCTCTTCTATTCCCTTCCCTTCCCTTCCTTTCCCTTCCCTTCCCTTTCCTTCCCTTCCCTTCCCTTCCCTTCCCTTCCCCTTCCCCTTCCCCTTCCTCTTCCTCTTCCTCTTCCTCTTCTTCTTCTTCTTCCTCTTCTTCTTCTTCTTCTCCTCTCTCTCTGTCTCTGTCTCTCTGTGTCTCTGTCTCTGTCTCTGTCTGTCTCTCTCTCTGTCTCTCTCTCTCTGTCTGTCTCTCTCTCTGTCTCTCTCTTTCTCTCTCTGTCTCTCTCTCTCTGTGTCTCTGTCTCTCTCTCTCTCTCTCTCTCTCTCTCTCTCTCTCTCTCTCTCTCTCTCTCTCTCTCTCTCTCTCTCTCTCTCTCCCCATCCTCTCCTTCTGTGTCTTTTCTCCCCTTGGTTTTACCAACTCCTTTTCAACAGCTCTCCAACTCCCACTCCCATCCCTTCCCTCAGCAAATGAACAAAAACTCACAGTTCCAGCAATCTCACTCTACTCTAATGCAGAGAAAGTGTTAAGCACTGAAAGGCAAAGATGCCAAAACAGTTCCTCCCCTCAAACTAAGGGACATACAGCTCCATTCCTTCTTTCCCCCTATGCAATTCTACCCTACCCTTCCATTGTACCTTCTGAAATTCCATTTATATTGTTAACAAACACCCTTCATTTTAGATCTATACTCTCCTCTTGGAAATTTCTTTGTATCTATTTTGTATGTAACTTTGTGGGCCTGAGCTCTGTAAAGACTAAACTATATGTTAGCTCTTCCCTTCTTTACAGAGGAGCAGGACATGAAGCTACACAACAACTAGCCAATTAGAAGAATTTCTGAGGCTCAAAACTGTTTAACGTACCAATGATCCTTTAGGAAGTGAACTTTAGATGAATTTGGAGATGGCTGCAGAGAATGGAGCAGCCTTGAATGGCTCAAGGCAACCTTGAGCAGCTGCTGCAGAGTCTGGACCTTCCAAACTCCTTACTCCTTGGCTTATCCATCTACAGATGTCTTGTCCCTTAAGACCCTCCCCCCTAAGCTTCTAGAAACCATATTATCTCTCCCCCACTTTTCCTCTCCCCTTTGAGCAAATGTAGAACTCTCTCTACCTCTTTGATCCCTTGTAAGATATCTCTGCCTCAAGTCTTTCTCTTGAACAATAAATGTGTTTAATTGATATATGAGACTGTTTCATTTCAGTCCCCCTTTATGGAACTGGGAGTCATTTGTTAACAATTTTCTATTTACAAGCTGTTCCTTCCAATAGAAATTAAATTTCTTGAGAGCAGGGACTGTTTCATTTTTGGTTTTGTATTCTCAGTAACTAGTAACAATTCTTAGAATGTAACAGGTACATAATAAAAGCTTGTTGTCAAATTGAATAGGAAATTGTTTTTATTTTGTGGTAACTGCTCTCTTACCCTTACCACTCAGGCATATGCAGTCAGGCTGGAAAAAAAAAATTGCCCCTTGTTTTCTAAGCTCCACCATACCAGAGTTCCTCCTCACCCCAGGACTGCCACTCAGGACTGAGACTCAGATCAGGTGCTCTATTCCCCCAGGGTCTTTAGGTCAAGGTCTCCAAAAGTGGACACTGCTGCTGCAGTAGTTTCCGCCTTGCTGGGGCCTGGACTGAGAACAGGCAGCGCTCGCCTGTCACCCAAGTGAAAGATCTTTCTTACTGACCTTTGAAGCTGTCTTTGGCATTAGTGGGTTGAGAAATCTGGGAATCGCAGCTGCTGCTCATGATTCCGTGCCCTGAAGCCTGCTCCAGTCCTATCCATGCTACAGGGCCCAGACTGGACTGCACTCTGAGCCTGGTGCAATAGACCCTTCCTGTCAGCCTTCCAGGCTGTCCTGGGCTGGAAATCTGTTTCACTCTGTCATTTTGTGGCTTCTGCTGCTCTAGAATTTGTTTAGAGTCACTTTTTGCGGGTATTCTGTGAGTTATGGGGAAAGAGCTAGAGTAAATTCACCTTTCTACTCTGCCATCTTGGCTCCACCATCACCATCACCATCCACTACTTTTTAAAGGGGCCTATTCATTGAATGGGCATTACCCCACTTTAAATGAGTACCTGAAAAGGCCTTAGCCTAAAAGGCCAAGGTCTCCCATTACATTCTGGACCATCTCCAGTAATCCTGATAAATGCTTTGTCCCTGGATCCAGATACCTCAGGATGAAAAAGTGAGGCTGGTGACCTTGCACAGCTCTCCCTCACTCAAAACAAAGTCAAGTGAAAGTCATGTCATCATTTCTCTGATGTCATGGTCCTCTTCAAAAATAAAGGATGAACACAACCTGTCAGTAGATGGAGCTACCTGAATGGGGACCCTGTCTCTCAACCTAGCCCTCTCTTCTTCCTTCTCCTCTCCAAAAGAAGGTAAATTTTGATGACCAGAAGCTGTCCAGTTAACTTGGGGTACACTGGCTAGATTTCTTTCTTTCCTTCCATCCTTCCTTCCTTCCTTCCGTCCTTCCTTCCTTCTTTCCATCCTTCCTTCCTTCTGTCCTTCCTTCCTTCCTCCCTCCCTCCCTTTCTTTCTTTCTTCCTTCCTTTCTTTCTTTCTTTCTTTTTTTATTTCTTTCTTTCTTTCTTCCTTTCTTTCTTCCTTTCTTTCTTTCTTTCTTTCAGTTTTATGTAATTTTCAGTTCCAAATTCTCTCCCTTCCTCCACCCCCTCCCCCACCCATTTTGTAGGCAAGAACTCTTAGAATACCTTATACTTATGAAGTCATGCAAAACATATTTCCACATCAGCCATGTTCCAGAAGAAAAAAAATATCTGAGTTCATCAATTCTCTGTCTGCAGATGGATAGCATTCTTCATCATGAGTCCTTTTGGAGTTAGGTGGACCACTGGATGGATTAGAGTTGCTAAATCTTTCATAGCTGGTTCTCTTTACAATAAAACATTTAAAATAACATATTTTTTTTTTATATTTCCAAAATAACAATAATTTGACCCTAATTTCATCATGAATATTTCAATTTTCCAAGGGAATCATAAAACCTGTAATCATGTTCATCTAATAATGTAAATACAGAATTTACACTAGGGATGAGGAAGAAGAAAAGTAGGGTACTGGGGGGGGCGAAGAAATGAGAAAGCTATGAGCAGTTAGTCCAGCACAGTACAGGTGATCAGGGTACCCTTGATCAATTTGATGAGTCTCCCAATCAATTTGATGATATGATTAGTCCTGAAAATTTTCTTGAAGGGCACCTCCCGCAGCTCAGAAAGGAGTGATGCTAGTTAGTGTGCTTGTTTTCAATCTGAGCACAAAGAATGGAAGCCTTAAGTGGACAGAATTTTAGCTGGGGAGAATCCAGGAGGTAAAGGTGAAAAAGAGAAGTTCCTGTATGGTGGAGAATCAGTGAACATGTTTCGAATTGGGAGGAATATCTTTTGTGAACAACTGCAAAAAAGCCAGTGTCCCTGGGTAACAGGGTATATGAGGGAGGGGGAGGTAGGGGGAGTATGGTATAAGAAGACTGGAAAGATAAGAAGGGGCAAGATCCCAAAGAACTTTAAGTGCTGAACAGAGGATTTTACTTATCCTGTGGCGATAGATAACCCCTGAAATTTATTGAGTAGAGAAGTTAACATGGTGACATTGCACAAGGACTCAAGGACATGGTAACATCTGTGCTTGAAAAGTGAGATAACTTTGATAGTTGAGTGGAGGACAGACTGGTCCAGTAACAATTTCTTTTTTTTTTTAATTTTTTAAAAAATTTTTCAGTTTTAACACAGTCCATGTCACATAAAACAATTCCAACTTTTGGTCAGATGATACTTCTTTTTAAAGCATTTACCATATAGACCACAAAAGAATTTTTTTTTAAACATTAACCAACTGAGACACAAATAATATTTATGTATGCTAACTTCACAAGCCTAATTGTCTCCACAGTATTACTAAAAATTAAACGACCCTAACTTATTGTTGTTGGTCTAAAGTCCTAAGGCTAATATCTTAATTTTAGACTTAACCTCTGATGTTCTCCTACCAACAATCTATAATTTAATAGATCTGGTATTAAGCTTACAAACCTTTTGACTATAGGAAATTGTCATTAAGAGTAGGGACATTGCAGGGAACCAATATCTCCCCCACTTCACGTCAATTCCAGGTAGGAGTAGACTGTCAACTTGCATTCAGTCAGGCTTAAAGTCTGCCAGGTGTCAGTGGGGAAACTGAGTCAGGAGAATCCTACCTCAGCCCAGTCTGAACAGCCACTCTCCCACCCTTCTCATGAGATCACCTTTTGTAGTTCATACCAGCATCTCACAGGCTTACTGGCATCATGGATTGGAGGCTCAGACTGCCTTTCTTGCTATCCATATCTGGAATTAGACTCAGAAGAACAGCAAGTTCCAATAACCAGGTGTCAAATATGACTATAATTTCACTTTGGCTAACGAACATCTTTTGATACAAGTCTTAAGTGGCTTACATACCTTTCTATATATGTTCTAGTTCCTGATTAAATAGCAATTGTAAAATCAAATTTACCATTAAAATCTTAACTTTTCCATCAATGCCAAATTTTACCCAAGGTTGCCTGCCTCTAGGAAATTTAGACTAAAATTCTTTTCCCTAAACTAAAGATGTCATTCATTTATTCTCAGTAATTAATTCAGTCAATTGCTTTAATACTAATTGCTTTTATATCACTTTGTAACATGTCCAACTTTTCTCCCTATCACTCCCCTTCTCCCACTCCCTAATACCTTGCATTCTTATTACCACTTCCCTCTATGAGCCCTCTCTTCTACTACACCCCACCCTTCCCTTATCCCCATCTTCTCTCTTTTCTTGTAGGGCAAGATAAATGTTTATACCCCATTTCCTGTATTTCTTATTTCTCGGTTATATGCAATAAAATTCTCAGTATTCATTATTAATACTTTGAATTCCAACTTCTCTCCCTCCCTTCCTCCCTACCCATCCCCATTGAGAAGGCAAGCAATTCAATACAGACTAAATATGTGTCATTTTGCAAAAGACCTTCATAATAATCATGTTGTATAATACTAACTATATTGCCCTCTATCCTACTCTATTCCCCCTTATTTTTTAAAATTTTTTTATTCCCTCATATGACCTTGTCCCTTCCCAAAAATATTTATTTCTAGTTACTCCCTTCTCCCATTTGCCCTCCCTTCTATCATTCCCCTCACCCCACTTGTCATCTCCTCCCCTATTTTCCTGTAGTGTAAGATAGATTTTCATATCAAATTTAGTGAGCATGTTATTCCCTCCTTCAGCCATATGTGGAGAGAGTAGCTTCACTTTTCTCCTCTCCCCTTCTCCCTTTTCTCCTCCATTGAACAAGATTTTTCTTTATCTCTTTTATGAGTTATAGCCTGCCCCATTCCATTTCTCCCTTTCTCCTCCCAATATTTTCCTCCCTCACCCCTTAATTTTTATTTTTTTGTGTGTGTATGTGGACATCATCTCTTTGATTCACCATAGCCTGTACTCTCTGTTTATATATGTGTATGTGTGTATGTGTGTATATACAATCCCTACACCTACCTAAATATTGAGAAAAGATTCAAGATTTATAAATATTTTTTTCCATGTTGGAAAGTAAACAGTTTAGCTTTAGAAAGTCTTTTATGATTTTTCTTTCCTGTTTACCTTTTCATGCTTCTCTTGATTCTTGTGTTGGAAAGTCAAATTTTCTATACGGTTCTGATCTTTGCATCAATATGAATGCTTCAAATTCCTGTATATCATTGAATGACCATTTATTCCCTTGAAGTATTATACTCAGTTTTGTTGGGTAGGTGATTCTTGGTTTTAATCTCACTTCCTTTGACTTCTGGAATATCTATTCTAAGCCCTTCAATCACTCAGTGTTGAAGCTGCCAGATCCTGTATTATCCTCATTGCTTTGATCCCTCAGTGTTGAAGCTGCCAGATCCTGTATTATCCTCATTGTATTTCCACAATAGTCAAATTGTTTCTTTCTAGGTGCTTGCAGTATTTTTTTCCTTGACTGGGAACTCTGAAATTTGGCTACAATGTTCCTAGGAGTTTTTCTTTGGGATCTCTTTCAGGAGGTGAATGGTAAATTCTTTCAATATTCATTTTGCCCTCTGGTTCTAGAATATCAGGGCAGTTTTCCTTGATAATTTCATGGAATTTAATGTCTAGGCTATTTTTTTGATCATGGCTTTCAGGTAGTCCCATAATTTTTAAATTATTTCTCCTGGATCTATTTTCCAGGTCAGTTGTTTTTCCAATGAGATGTTTTACATTATCTTCTATTTTTTCAAACTTTTGGTTTTGTTTTTTAACTGCTTGGTTTATCTCATAGTCATTTATTTCCCTGAACTCAATTTTCTCTTTCAACAAATTATTTTGTTCAGCGAGCTTTTGAAGCTTCTCCTGCATTTGGCTAATTCTGCTTTTTAAAGCCTCCTTCTCCTCGTTGGCTTTTTGGATTTATTTTTCCAATTAAGTTAGCCTCTTTTTAAAGCTGTTATTTTCCTCAGCAGTTTTTTGGTTCTCTTTTAGTAAGCTGCTAACTCATTTTTCAAGTTCTTCTATTGCCTGAACCTAGTTTAAGTTCCCTTTGGAGGCCCTGGAGGCAGGGGCCTTGACTTCCTCTGACAGTATGCCTTGTTCTTCCTCATCTGAAAGGATGGGAGAAGACACCTGTTCACTAAGAAAGTAACCTTCTATGGTCTTATTTTTTCCCCTTTTTTGGGCATTTTCCCAGCCAGTTACTTGACTTCTGAGTTTCCTCTCCACAACCATCTCACCTCCAGTTCAGCCAAGCCAGCACTGAGGGATGAGATTCAGATAAACTGCTCCAATCCCCCAGGGGCTTTAGGTGGGGGCAGGGCTGCTATTCAGTGTGAGATTAAGATCAGTTGCTCAGGTGGAGGCAGGGCTGCCACACAGGGCTCAGTTCCCTCAGGGGCTTTTTGATGAGACCTTCAACAATGGATGTGAGCTGCTGCCTGCCTTGGGAGCCCTGGTCCACTGCTGATTCCACTGCTGCCATCTGAGGAGGCCTGAGTTATGGGGACACCCTGCTTCCTTCTCAGCCAGCTGAAAAAGTCCTCTCATTGACCTTTAGCGCATGTGGGTTGAGGGATGTGCCCTGCCTCTGGAGATTCTGTCCTTGAAGCCTGCTCGGTCCTGCTCCTCCTGGTGCTGGGCAACCAAGGCTGGGCTGGGCTCTGATCTGTGTCCAGTGTGACAGACCTTTCCCATCAGTTGTTCAGGTCACTCTGGGCTAGAAATCTCCTCCACTTCATTGTTCTATGGCTTCTGCTGCTCTAGTATTTGTTGAGAGTCCTTCTTTACAGGTATTTTATGGGCTGTGGGGGAAGAGCCAGTATATGTGCATCTTTCTATTCCAACATCTTGGCTCTCCCCTCCAGTAACAATTTCAATGTGAATAGCCATGAATTGCTGGTTTTAAATCCATCTATCTGTCATCTACCCTTCAGTTGGCCAGTAGTAGTCGTAACAGGTCCATTCTAAGAAATCTCTATTAAGCATATAGTTTGTGCCCTTTTAATCTGACTCACTCTTGGACAGAAAGCTTACCCCCTGGTCTCTCTTTCTCTTCCTTCTTCTTGGTAGATATTTTTTTAATCATCACAATGAAGTCAGGAGTTATAGTAAGTTTGAGTTCCTACTCTTAAGTTTTCTGACCTTGTGGTGGTTCAGAAAATGGCCACAGGACACTGTTGTTATATTAAATGGGACCATGATACCATCATTGAATTTTCAGAATAACTTAGTTCTGCCCTATGTCTATGCAATTCCCAACCTCCAGATAATTGGAGAGGTATTTGTGTTTCTAGATTCTTTATTTTAGATCTGATCAGTCAGGAGTTCCTTAATGTGTCTCCTGAAGTTATAGGGATCTCTTCCCAATATATACAAACCCTGACATGACAGAAGTAGCTCTGGGAAATCTCTGGCAAAGGTTGGGGACAAAGGAGGAGGCAAGACTTGGAGGAGAGTAGGGCAGAGCTGTGGGTCACAAAAGTTGCAGCTATAGAGCCATGAATTTGTGGAGGGGAGGCAATTAGAAGGGGAGGGGGATTCAATTTGTTTTTTTTTTTTTTAATTTATTTATTTTTAGTTTTCAAAATTGAGTTCCATAAGATTGTGAGTTTTCTATTTTCTCCCCTTCCTTCCCCTTCCCCTACCCCAAGACAACAAGCTGATATAGGCTCTACATGTACATTTCTATTAAACATATTTTCACATTAGTCAGGTTGTATAGAAGAATTATAACAAATGAGGGAAACTATGAAAAAGAAAGATGAAACAAAAGGAAAGAAAGAAAATTGTTGGCTTTTCTCTGCCTTCGGACTCCAAAGTTCTTTCTCGCAGTGTGGATGGCATTTTCCATCATGAGTCCTTTGGAATTGTTTTAGGTCCTTGCACTGTTGAGAAGAGCTAAGTCTATCAAAAAGAGTCATTACTGACTGTGCCTGTTACTGCATACAATAGTCACCTGGTTCTGTTCACTTCACTCAGCATCAGTTCATATAAAGCTTTCACATTTTTCTGAGGTCTGCCTGCTCATCATTTCTTATAGCACAATAGTATTGCATTGGATTTATATACCACAACTTGTTCAGTCATTCCCCAATTGATGGGCATCCCCTTTATTTGCAATTCTTGGCCACCACAAAAAGAGCTGATAGTTTGCATTTTGATAGTGATTTTTGGAGAACTAACAAACATTTTTTTTAAGTGACACATTTTTTTATGTAGAAGCTCTTTCTTTGTTGGGGGCTATTTATATTTTTGATTGCTTGTTTTCAATTCTCAAATTTTCTTTTAGCTGTTGCTAATTTCAGTAGTTTTGAGGGCACAGAAATAATTTGGGTGCGCTGACTTCTGGAATTGTTTCCCAGATATTATTCCAGGTAGTCCCTGTTTATTGTCAATATCATATTTTTCAAAGTATTTTCCATTATTTTCTGGAGATGTAAAGAGCTTATCCAGACTAGCTTGGCTTCATAGCCTAACTGGTGACAGCATGAAAGTGTTATTATGCAATATGTATATTGCTGAATTTAATGGGCTTTGTGTTTATAAGCAAGTTGTGAAGACCTTGTATATGCATCATTGTGTAATATATGCTGATATGTGAATAAGTTACTGAGATTGTTTTCATGATTTTGAGTTCATGTGTTGCTTTCAAGTTTTTCTATGTACCTTGTGTTAATTGCATAGAGCCTTGTTTTCTCATATTATGAATTTTTTGCCTGCATTACTGATGCAGTATTGATGTCACACACGGTGCAATCTCTTTAAAAAAGATGGAAGTTGAAATAGTGTAATTGTGTTGTGGTATATTTGGTATGAAAAAAGAAAAAGCCTAGAGGTCTCCTAATATTTGGGAGAGACCTAGTCAGTCAACAGGTATTTCTTATGTGCTTACTACGTGCCAGGAGCTAGAAAGTCCTAAGGATACAAAGAAAGCCCCTGCTCTCCAGGTAGCTACATCCTAGTCAGTGAGATAACATGTAAACAACTAGGAAGATACAGACATGGTTGGTGAAGAATCTGAAAGAGAAGCCACTCACATCTAGAAGTCCTCCTGCATATACAAAGTGGATTTTGAAGTGGGTGTAGAAAGAAGCCAGGGAAAATAAGTGTTGGATGTGATGGAACAGAGCATCTCAAGCATGAGAGATAAGCAACTGCAAGTATGGCTAATGTAGCTGGATCATGGAGTGCATGGAAGGGAGTCGAGTATAAATGGAAAGTATAAAAGGAAAGGATCCAGTTTATGAGGAACATTAAATGCAATGACCCTGGAGGGGATGGGAAGGAACTGGAACTCATTGAACAGGAAGATGATATGGTCAGACCTGTGCTTTAGACAAAAAAACAAAATCCCCCTTTGGCAGCTGGAAGGAGGGTGGGTTGAAGTAGAAAGAGATGAGGCAAGAAGACAAATTAAAAGATTGTTGCAATAGACCTGAGGAGAGAAGCTGAGGGCCTGAACTAGGGATATGGCTATGAGTGGGGAGAAGGGGTTGCATACACAAGAAGTGTTATGAAGGTAGACACAAGATACGGTTAGTGTCAGAGAACAGCAGTCATTTTAAGAATATTGAACAGGAATGTGAAAATTGCATAGTCAAAATCATTAATGTAAAGGCAGAAGAGGCAACAAAGGAGGTTATTGTGAGGCTACTTGAGACATTGGACCACAGATGCCTCTCTGAGGAGCAATATCTAGAAACCAAATATCTTATTTTTGGCAGCTCGGTGGTGGAGTGGAAAGAACACTGGACCTAAAGTCAGGAAGGCTCATCTTCATGGGTTCAAATCTGGCCTCAGATACTTACAACTTGTGTGACCCTGGGCAAGTCACTTAACACTTTGCCTCAGTTTCTTCATCTGTAAAATGGGCTGGGGAAGGAAATATCTCTGCCAACAAAACCCTAAATGGTGTCATGAAGAGTCAGATATGACTGAAAAATGACTGAACAACCACGGTACCCATTAAGCTGTTAAAGCTTAATGTTACTCTGAGACTTTTGAGACAACAGGTATAATAGTCTACCATCTAAGAAAGAGCTCCTCACACAAAAAAGTGATAACAAAAAGGAATTTTTCTCACAGAAAATAGATGTCACAATTGAGTCTGAAAATATCTCTCTGTTTGTAGTTAAGATGGAGGCCACATTCTATGTGTGATCTGAAATCACAAAAACCTAAGGTTAGCATTTTTTCTGCACAAGAATTGCCTTTCCCCAGGATAATAGCACTGAGAGTCTCAAGTGGGAGAGACAACAGTGAGAATAAAACAATTGAAGGTGCCTGAGGCAGAAGGCAGGTTGACCGAGAGCTTCAGAAAGAAAGCCTCAATGAGAGTCAATCACTTCCTTGGTGCTCACCCAGACACCAGCTTTGGCTGAACCTTCGAAGAAGATGGGGCAGTATAGGAACATGATGCTGACTTTGTGTCTAATACTGCGATGTAAAGGTGATAAGGTCAGGTGAGTGGGTACTCAGGGTAAAGAGGTGCCTGCTGGGACTGATGCTGAGAGGTGGGAGAGATCCTGAGAAAGCTGTTGTTGGTGTTCAGCCTCCATTTTCAAAGAGGACCGATGACATCACAAGGTGATAGCTGGACTTGTTCCTGAATTGGATTTAAGTAAAACTCTGACTACACAGATTTTTGTTGTTGTTGTGTCCATGACATCAAGATGATGACATGACTTGCAGTTGACTTTGATTTGAGGGAGGCAGGGCTGTGCAAGGTCACCAACTTCACTTTCTTCTCCTGAGCCATCTGGGTCCAGTGACCTGATATTCATCAGGATGGTAGGGATGCATTAGTCACAGTATGGAAGGGCTAGAGATTCTGGCTTCTCTTCCCCATCATCCTACCCTGCTGAATAACCCAGATATCCAGTCCTTTCACCTTCACTTTAAACAGCAAATAAATAGACCCTCACACCTAGCTCCTGCATTTCTCATTTTTATTCGACAGAAATAGTCACTCTCCCTGTACAGATTTAAAAAAAAACAACAAAATGCCTTTAAGAAACGTGAAGAAAAGTTGGGAGGAAGGGCCCATGGCCAATCTCAGTGGGCTGGGAGGGAGGGCAGCACATGGAGCTAACCAACTCATTTCAGTCTAACCCTCTCCCTCACCCCACCCCAGAGAAGCTTACTTATGGTCCCCTCCTCAGCCCATGGTAAACTCAGGAGTCTGACTAAGAGAACACCAGGTCCCTCCTGTCATTGTGAACTTAAGGTTGGGGAACCCCAAAACTGTACCTTTCACTACTCATACCCTCCCCACCCCAAACTCCCCAAAACACGTGAATCCCCCAAAACTCAGATCAACATTTCACAGGAACAAAGAAAAAAGGAAAAGGTTGTTGACATGGGTCTTGTGCATCCAGTCTCCTCTATGCAGGGAGAAAAGATTACTAACAATGCCTGGAGACGGATAGTTCAGAACTTAGGGCAGAGGTAGGGAACCTGTGGCCTTGGGGTCACACGCAGCCCTCTAGGGCCATCACACCACAAGCTGATTCAGTTCAACAGAGCTCCCTTGCCTTTGAGTTGCAGTTGTAATGTGTCTACTGGCCAAGAATGAGGGGTGAAGCTAATCCTTTGTTTGTACTCAGGCCACCAGGAAGTCAGGTATGTCAGTAGCTTGAGCCTTTTATGCCCTGAGGCAAAGAAATCTCAAAGACATTTTTAATACCTTTTAAGGAAAAGACTAAATTGACTTGCATGGGAGTGGGGAATTAGAATGTTGATTCCAATATACCTCCCATTAGTTAATAAAATGTTTTTTGACCAGTTCAGGGAAAGGATCTTCCTTAAAGATACAGTGTGGATTCAGCTGAGCACATTTTTTAAGTGCTGGTAATACTATCAGTCTGACTACTAGTCAGAAGCCTCAAGGAGACCCCCAACTCCTCATGAACTGGCTTTTCTACTCACCCTTAGTCCCTTGAGCCGATTAAGGCTCAAGGACAGTTTCAATGCTTTTTAAAGCATCGGATCTTAGGAAAACCATGCTCAGCCTACAGAGGAGGGTTCTAGAAAATATTCCTATCATAATCACAAGCTCAACCCATGTGGAAGAGAACTCACAGTCTTTCCCAGAAAATCCACTAGTCTTCCTGACTTTCCTATTTCTGTTGAGGATACCACACCATCTATCTAGGCATCCAGGTTAGCAACCACGGAGTCATTCTTCACTCTCATAGCCTATCAATTGTGAAGGAAAAAGAGTTGATAAAAATGCAATACTATGCATTTAGGTGCCTATATGGTAGAAAGATCTATTTAACATTATCTTTACCCAAAGCTGTAGAGAGATATCCAAGCTGGCATCCTCCTCCTCCTCCTCCTCATCATCATCATATCATCTGACATGACTCTTGCCCCCAAGATAATTTCAGACATTTTTAGGAATGTCAAAGAGGGGAGGGACATCTTAAATAAAGCCTAGGGTAACCTTACAGAATGGAGCAACCATATCTTCAAGAGATAGAGGGAGGAGATTGCCCTCAGGTTACTGTGACGTCACATGGGAGGGAGGGAAAGGAAGGCAGTGTTCTTATCTAGGCATCCTTTGTTAGATTTCTGGTTAATACGTTTCATCCGTTCACCTATGGAAAGGTCCTTTTTCCTTTCGTCCAGATTTGTTCTCCCAATTTTCCAAGGAACTTTTCTTAGGTATCTGGAAAGGGGCGTAAAGAAAAATATACTTTTTTAACATTTCTAGAAAAACTAAAAAGGAACAATGGCTAGATGGCTCAATGGATAAAGCACTGGACCCGGAATCTAGAAGAACCAAGTCCAAATTTTGCCTCAGATCCTTACTAGCTACATGACATAAGGCAAATCATCACATATCCACTGCCTCACTTTCCTCATCTATAAAATGAGATACCTGCACCTTCCTTTCTAGTGAGGACAAAATGAGATAATCTATGAAAAGCACTTAGTAAACCCTAAAGCACTATATAAATGCTACCAATTTTATTATTCATAACAGTAATATCAATATCCTCCCATAGTTAATAAGTCTTATCCATTCTACCCACACATTTCTCAAGTCAATCCCCTTCTCTCTACTAATGGGACTCCCAACCATAATTCAGTCTTTCGTTACCTCTCAAATAAACTACATCAGATAGCCTTCTATTTAGTCTCCCTGACACAAGAGTCTTTTTTTCCAACTATCAAAGTGATCTTTCTACAGCACGGGCCCCACTAAGTCACTCCTCCTCCAAAAGCTACATTGACTCCTTATATCCTCCTCTAAGATCAAATACAAAGCTCTCTGTTTGGTATTTTAAGAAAGTCCCTTACAAACTGGCTCAAACATAAAGCTTAGTGGTGTGTCAGGCTGATTATAAGACGTGGAGGCAGGAAGACCTCACGTCATGACCATGGATAAGCTACTTATCTTCTCTCAACCTTAGTTTCCTCATTTGTCAAATGGGGTTAAAACGGTGAGATTCAAAGTAGATAAAACAAGTAAAGTGCTTTAGAATCATTCAAAATTGTTACTTTTAGCTATTGCTACTACTACAACATTTTCAGGCTTATTGTGCATTACTATTCTTTCCATAGTCCACTATCCAGGCAAAGTGACCGTACCATTCCTTGTGCACCATAATACACCTCTCTTCTCAGGGCCTTTATATCGGTTCTCCTCCATTTCTGGAATTAATCAACAAGTACTGATTAAGTGCTTTCTGACTGGCAAACTGCAGAGCTTCTCTGACGATACCAAGCTCCTCATGGAAATGAAAGTCATTCTTCTCAATATCAACATTCTCCTCATGTTACAGGATGCAGGGAGCAGGACATAGAATAACTGGGTCCAAAAATTTAAAAAGAAGCATCCCACAGAGGGCAATGGAGAGGCATCGGGAGGGTTTGAGCAGTCTACTCCATAAAACTAATGAGGAACTCTAAAGAACAGGCCTGAGACGGGTCAATGAAGAAATGTAGGAGAAGAGTTGTCACAAGAAGAGTTGATCACAAGAGAAGGGAAAGAATGATGGGTGCTCAGAAAGTGAAAAGCATCTCCAGAATATTTGGCAGACCTCTGTTAAACTGCTGGGAAGATATCCACAAGCTGGAAAGGGATGGATGGTGGCAGTATTCATCTTTGGAGGGATCTCCCAAATGAGACAGATTAGGATTCATTTGGTTATCCTTCTCGACCTTCTCCCAGCATTTGACCCCCTGGAGGGGGGAGGGAGATTGAATATATACAACCTATATCAAAGTGCTTACTGTCTAAGGGAGGGAGTAGGGGAGGGGAAGGAGGGAGAGAGAGAAAATTTGGAAGTCATAAAATTTTTAATAAATATTTAAAATTGTCTTTACTTGTATGAACTGATATTGAGTGAAGTGAACAGAACCAGGAGAACATTGTGCATGGTAACAGCAACATTGTTCTGATGACCAACTTTGATGGACTTGGCTCTTCTCAGCAAAGCAAGGATCTAAGACAATTCCATAAGAAGCATGATAGAAACTGCTATCCACATCTGAACAAAGAACTGTGGAATCTGAATGCAGAAAGAAGTAGACTATTTAAACTATTTCTTTTTGTTTATTCTTTCTTGTGGTTTTCCCCTTTTGTTCTGATTCTTCTTTCACAACATGAACTTTGGAGAGAACAGTTTCAGTTGGATGATGAGGTCTGGTGCCAGGCTGCTAGGAGTAAGAACTGATTGAGAGGAAAGGAAATGGAGGCACCAACTGTAGATGGACTTCTCAAGTTAACCACAAAAGGGAGGAGAGATAGAGAATGATAGCTAGCAGGAATCACAGCAATGTTTTGAGGATAATGGAGACACAGGCACTTTTGTGGACACTAGGAGAGGCAGCTAATAGACAGGGAGCAACTGAACATTAGTGAGAGAAGAGAGATCTACTGGAGAAGGTAGCTCTCAGTATGAAAGTGTGACTTTCCCACCTCCACACTTTGTCCACTTTTTTCTGCCTAGAATGCTGTCCCCACATGGCCAATTGAAACCCTCTCTCTACTACCGGACTCATTTCCAATGCCATCTCTACAAGGAAGCCCACCTCTGACCCAATCTGACACTAAAATCCCAACTTCACAAAGTAGTCAATTTGATTATATTTTAATGGTCCGTCTCTCATTAATTAAAGTATATTATGTTTTTCTGCCCATAAGTATCATCCTCCTCCATAATTTAGTTCTCTGGCGGCTCAGGTCCCTACCTTGTAAATTTCCTGACAGAGTCCTCATACAGAAATTCTCAGGATTTGGAGTGAGAGGGCCTGGGTTTGAATCTTGTTTGACCTTGGACAAGTCACTTAGACCTTGAGCCTAGGTTTCTTCATACATAAAATGCAGGGCTGGAAGCTCTCCAGCTCTATCTCTATGATTATTCTCTAAACTGTAGAAATTAATGAAATAGTTAATATAGAAATGGTTTATCTGGGTCACCTGGGCCAAGCCACTGATCTCAGTCCTGCATGGCAACAAGTCTATTCCTCCCTCCCTCCTACCCACTTCCCAACTCGAACCCCGAGTCAAGCAGAGGCCCTTTAGGAGAAGCCCTAACCCTTTTCACCTTCTACAATCAAAGGAAGATAAAGCAGCCTCCGGAATCACTAAAGCCCTCCCTTCACCTTCCCCCGTTCCTTTGCATCTCCATCCCTAAGGCAACAGCAAAACTCGACAGGTTGAAGACAAGGAAGCATCGTGTGCCACGAGTCTTTGACTCAACAGTGGCCCCACCCCTTCATCCCTGCACAGCCAGTGGCTATTATGGGAGGTGGGACCAGGCAGGCTTAACGCTGGACATTTGCTTAAAAGAGGAGCCACCGGACCCAGGGCTGAGCAAGCTACCTCCAGCACGCTTAGGGGTCCGGCTCTCCCCAGGTCCCGCCGCTGCTGAGACGCTCAGGTGAGGGCGGGGCGAGCCGCAGCTCCCAGGTCCGAGGGAGGGGCTGGGAAAGGGGCAAAGGCCTTAGGCTCTGCGGGACCCCCGGGATGGGAGGAGAGAAAGAGGACAAGACTGGGTTTCGGAAGGGGAGGTTGAGGAAGAGTTTGTAGTTGCTGTTGGCAGGTACGGCTGCGAACCGAACTCGGAGAGGGTGTGTGTGTGTGTGTGTGTGTGTGTGTGTGTGTGTGTGTGTGTGTGTGTGTGTGTGTGTGTGTGTGTGTGTGTGTGTGTGTGTCTGTCTGTGTGCTTGTGTGTGAGTGTGTGTCTGTGTTGTGTGAGTTCTACCTGCGTGGGGGATGGGGTCGGTTGACTTTAGATCAATGTATCCTTCCTCGGAATCTCCGCAGGAAGGTTGTCAGGAAGCTCAGATGGGGGAGCATCTGGAAAGCCCTCTGCAGACCTTACAGAGCGTTCAAGGGATGTTTGCCTTTATTTGGATTATCACTACTCTTATGGAAGCGCAGGGAGCTGAGCCCGCACCTTTTGCAGTCTGGGATGTGTTTTTGGCCTGCACTAAGTGGGAAAGGATCAGGAGGCGGGGGCGTTGAGGGCGGTCAGCTTTTGAATGGATTTGGAGATGAGGAGTAGCCAGCCCCGCGATGAACTGTGACTTCCTTCCCGGATCTGATCTGGGACTGTTCTTTCCTTTCCTTGGTTTCTTCATTCCTGATGACCTGGAGCGTTTCTGGATTTCCTCTGGTTGCAGGCAATGCAGACATCCCTGGACGGGGGGCTAGGAGAGTGTAAATGGAGTTGCTTGAGTCTGTGTGTCGGATTCTGCCCCAGAGGAGAAGGAAAAGCTCTCCTCCTGGGCTACTCTCCTACAGTGCCCTGCAAACCCCTCAGCACGTGCCCCAGAGCTGGGGCATGGGGATAGTGTTGGGAGTGGGGCTCGTGGTCTCCAGCCAAGTCCCTTCTGTCTGGTGTTGGTGGTGGTCCTGACTTACAGGGGCACCTCCAGCTGACCTCCTTTCCCAGCGTCGATAGGTGGAGATTGTTAGGAGAGGCAGACAAAAAGTTGTTTTGAATGCAGGTGTTTTAGATGCCCAGAGTTTGTGTGACCTGCTTCCTGTATCCTTGTATTTGTAAAAGACGAATTTTGGCCTGCAGGGTCTTTAAATCTAAGGTTGAGAAGATCTGAAAATCTTGAGGTGGCTTTCTCTCTGTGCTGCAGAAAAGGTTTTCCTCCTCTCCCACTCCCTCCATCAACAGCTGACTGTAAAGCCTTACCTTTAGACCCTATAAGATCATAAATTTAGAGTTGGAAGGGACCTTAGGGAAACTGAAACCCTGAGTTGAAGTAACATGACCATATTTGTCCATATGGTAGTCAGTGGTAGTGATCAGGACTGAACATTAATGTCAAATCTAGCTCTTTTCTGGGCTAATATGTTGCTTGGTCATGCTCCTGAGAAACGGAACTGGTTTGAGTACTGGAGAAGGGGCATTTGATGACTAGGTTTAGGGAGAGACTGAGAAATGTTGTAGTGGCTTAAAGAGAAACATTCATTTAGTACTTATTTTGTGCTAAGCATGGGGGTTGTAAAGAGTCAAAAGACAGTCCCTGCCCTCAATATAGCAGTCATCTGCAGACGTTTGCTAGGATACCTTACACACACGTATTACAAAAAGTTGTGAGCGCTTGCCCAAAATATATGTACATTTATTTCTATAAGTAATACATGTGCTACTGTGCTATTAAACACAAATAGAAGTTCTTTAAAGTATAGGATAAAAATGAAATAATATGATCCTGGGAGCGATAGAAACACAGGAGTATAATAGAGATGATAAGAGCAAAATGGTCACTTTAGAATGATTTGGGCTGCTATGAGAGGATAGGATGGAGTGGAGGAAGACTTGGGGCAGGGAGATGAGTTAGAAAGCTCTTGAAAAGTCCATTGGGAAGGTGGTTAGTGCCTGAAATAGACTATTTTGAAGACAAATTGGAGAGATACTTTGGCAATTAATTGGATAGGTGGGGTGAGGGAGAGTTGATGGTAAGAATGAGGTTGAGAACTTTGGAAGGAAGGTGGTATCCTTGAGAATAATTACTATCCTGGTTTGGAAGTGTAATGGTTTGGAGGAGAAAGATAATGTAATAAAACCTGCATGTCCCATACCATCCTACCGCATCTTGTGGGATGTACAGGAAGAAGATAGTCTTTTATTAGTCTGTGCTCCAGCTACAATCTTTCCTTTGTCCCATTTTCCCAATGGCTGCTGCTTGGTAGTAGTTTCATCACAGCCACCTTCTGTTGGGGGAGGTTGGGAACATGAGAGAGAAGGTTGAGTAGGAGATTATTGGTGTAATTGGATTAGAGACAGGTCTTATAGGTTGACAGGGAGTGGGGTGTGATTTAACCTTAGCCTCTGAGTGATTAACCATAATGATAGTAATAATTTTAAAAATAGCTATTGCTTTAAGATTTCTAAAACACTTTATCTCATTTTACCCTCGAAAGAACCTTGTGAGGTAGGTACTGTTATTATTCCTATTTTTGCAGATAAAAATACTGAGGCTAAGAGTGGTTAAGTGATTTGCTTACAGCCCCACAGCTACTACTAATTATCAGAGGTAGGATTTCAGCTCAGATCTTCCTCACCCTAGGTCCAGCACCTGTCCACAGTGCTACCTGCCTCTAAGCCGCTGTGCTTCAGCTTCCATCTGGGGAGGCACAGCCATATAATTTAGGAGCACATTTCACCTTAGGTGTCAGTTTTAATGATTGTACTATTAATATAAGCACTTAATCAAATATTGTTTTTCTACTGGGAAGATTGTGTTTATTTCCCCCACCCCCAAAAAAAGGAACTTGAATTTTTGGTTTGGCTTGATTTTTAATTGTACACATTTTGTATCTCTTTCTTTATTTCCATTTAAGGTTGGGAACATGAATTTGTACCTGTGTTTAGTTTTCCTGTGCTTGGCGATAGCAGCTGCTGCTCCACAATTTGACCAGAATTTAGATGCTAAATGGGAACAATGGAAGTCACAGCACAGAAAGACCTATGGAGGGGTAACCTTTAAACTCCTTTTTAATCCCAACTATGTTGAGTACAACATGTCAAAGGTAGACTTATAAAATGACCTTTCCCAAGAAACCAGTGGTTATCCAGACAAGAGCTTCATTTGCTCAAGATTGCTGCTTTTCCCACAGGCTAGAGAGGTTGGAAACCCTTCTGGGACAGCTCACTATTCCAACTAGGTGCTAACCAAGTTATTCACAATGGATTTGGCCTGAGGACAGTTTCACTTGAATGTGTAATAATATAAGCAGAAGCTTATTGAACCTCACATTTTTGTACTTCCAGAATGAAGAAGATAGTAGGAGGAGAGCAACATGGGAGAAGAATTTGAGAATGATTGAAATGCACAATCTGGAGTACAGTGCTGACAAACAGAGTTTCCGGATGGAAATGAACAAGTTTGGAGATATGGTGGGTGTATTGTCACAATCTGATGTTAATACTGAGTTAGTTATCTTTTGATCCCAATACACTTAATATAAACCACCTTTCTCTTCATTTTAGACCAATGAGGAATTCAGACAAGTGATGAATGGCCTTAGACATGACAGATTTCAAAGAAAAACCAAAGGAAATCTGCTTCATGAGCCTCTCTTTGAACAGCTCCCTGAATCTGTAGACTGGAGAACAGAAGGTTGTGTAACTCCTGTTAAGGATCAGGTATTAAAAGTTGCTTAGGCTTAATCCATAGATAACTGAGATAAAACTCAGTGAAGCTTATAATTAATAAATGGAGGTTATGTCTCAGATCTGTGACTTGAGTCCATTTCCATATTTAAAACTGCTTAGGTCTGTCTTATAAAGATGACTAAGATTATCTTGGAAACTGACCAATGCTTTCTTTTGACTTTTGCAGGGTTCATGTGGTTCTTCCTGGGCATTTAGTGCAACTGGGTCCCTGGAAAGTCAGTGGTTCCTTAAGACAGGCAAACTTGTTTCACTTAGTGAACAGAATTTGGTTGACTGTGCTAAGGATGAGGTCAACCACGGCTGTGATGGTGGTTTGATGGATCATGCCTTTGAGTATGTGAAGAAAAATGGAGGCATTGATACAGAGGAATCCTATCCCTATCGTGGAGTGGTAAATATGTTATTGGATTTCTCAACATTTTGAGTTAGCTGTATTTGAAAGGAAAGTCTCAGTTTGGGGGATAGGAATTGAGGAGACCTGCAAAGACTGAAGACTTCAATCCCCACCTTCCTAACTGAATAAAACTACAACTGAATCCAAAATATATTATCACCTAAAATTAGCTGCCTTCACTATGTGTACAATTGCTCACTGAGTGGAAATCTTAGGAATATGTAGAGTGTCTTAGACACTTTATAGGTCATTTGATCAGACATCTTCATTTTACAATGACTTGTTCAAGATCACAAACACAGTAATAAGTGGCAAAGTCTGGAATGGAACCTAGGTTGCCTGACTCTAAATCCATTCTGGCCTTTGTGCCCTATCCTTAGGCCTTCCTGACTCCTAGTTCCCACAAGTACCTCCTTAGGAGCAGGGAATGAAATGACAATGAAATCTAATATTGCATAATAGCTGCTGACATTTGTATCATCCAGAAGGTTTACAAAACATGTCATTCACTTAATCTCATTTGATCCTCAAACAGCCCTGTCTGGGGGAGATATTATCCTGATTTTTCTGATAACCTCTCCACCTCAGTCTCATGATCACATGGCTTGTAAGTGCAGAGCTAGAATCCAAACTTGATCTCATTGGGCTAAGCTACAATTAATAGGCACTTAGAGTTGTTAATTAATTGGTTGTTTTATGCCAGTGCTTTCAAACCCAAGTAGAAATCAGGTCTACTGAACCATATATTAGAATCCATGGGGGATGCATATTGACATAGGAGTGATGTGTAGGAATGTTACCAGCCTTCTGGTTTACACTATGCTGCCTTCTTTCAAAGTGACTTTCAAATAATCCTTCACCCACCCACATCCAGCTCTTTTCTTGAGCTATTCATCTGATAAATTGATGGGAGAGCATTACCAATAGATTTATTAATTTTGTAACCATCAATTTTAAATACATCTGGCCAATACCACTGATAATATTAAACCAAACCTTTTACTTGTTTCATTTTAAAAGGATTATGAGTGTTGGTATAACCCAAAAACCACAGTGGCTAATATCACTGGATATGTGGACATCCCATCAGGGCAGGAACGTGCTCTCATGCAGGCTGTGGTAAATGTGGGCCCCATCTCTGTTGGTGTTGATGCAAGCCATGAATCCTTCCAGTTCTATGACTCTGGTAAGTATCTGTTCTTCTTTATTTCTGTAACAATTCACTTAATCACATTATTGTCATTCAGTAGTTAGTATTTCTCAAGTTCATTTTTCCCTTGAATATCCTAGGTGTTTATTATGAACCTGAATGCAGTAGTGAAGCACTAGATCACGGAATGCTGGTTGTGGGCTATGGTATTGAAGACACTGAAGAAAAATACTGGCTTGTCAAGAACAGGTAAAGTAACAGTGTAACTGTGACTGAAGTAACAGTGACTTGTTTGTTTTTCATTTTGAATAAAGGAGGAGGAATAAGAAGGGTGGAGTGCCTGGGACCCTGTGAAATAAAGAAGGGATGTTTGTGGGTTGAAGGACCCAGAGTAGATTGAGAGTCCTCCAGTGTTTCTTTGTAATTTCCATGACCACTGATGACTTGAAAACCAAAAGATTTCCTGTTACCTAGTTTATTGGACTATCCTAAAACAGTTATTATTAGAATGACTCATAAAGTGCTATAGAAATAGGATTTCACTTGAAAAACCTGAAAGCCCTTATTATTAAGTGAATGATTGTCATGAATAGGGCAACTGGGTGGCCCAGTAAATAGAGAGGCCTGGCCACGGAGTCAGGAGGACCTGTGTTCCCAGAGAATCTCCATTTCCTAGCTGTGTCACCCTGGGCAAGTCACTTAACCTTGCTTACCTCAGTTTCCTCATCTGGAAAATGACCCAGGGATGGAAATGTCAAACCCTTCCAGAAGCTTTGCCAAGAAAACCTAAAAATAGGGTCATGAAGAGTTGGCCACAAGTAATCATCTACATGACCACAAAGTTGTCACGAGAAAATATTTTCATTGTTTTCTTAAAGATCCACCTCATTTTCTGAGTCACATTATATGTCAGGATTTTGTGCCCCCAAAGTCAAAATTTGAAATTTTATACTTAACTTTCTTTTCAGCTGGGGTGAAGATTGGGGCAATGATGGGTACATTTTAATGTCCAGAGATGAGGATAACCACTGTGGAATAGCGACATTAGCAAGCTATCCTATAGTATGATGTGACTGAAGGAAGATTGCTTCACAGAGAGATGGCACCTGATCTATATCAATATGGATCAAACACTTGAATCACCTAGGATCCAAGTTGTAATATGAGTTTCTTCTGACATTTTCACCTTTGTGAAATGTAAACACTACTTTGTTATAAATAGCTTTTAATATTGCTTAATTCAAAAGCATATACATTTTCATTTGAAAATTGTAGATATAAAGAGCTGTACCTTTTTCAATAAACTTTGATTCAGTATATATGAACTTTGGGAGAGCTGATTTGCTTCAATGTGTTAAATTTTTAGCAGGAGAGAAGAAAGGTTTCTAGTTTTTGGTCCTGGGTCAAGAGCCAAGCTGTGACTACAGATTGTTTCTGGGATAGAATCCAACATTTTGTACCCCACCTCATTCCAACATACTGATTGAAGTGCAAATCTGTAGGTCTGGGTGTGGCTTTGACATAACTTCAGTCTCTTGAAAAACAAAACATAGGAAAGTTATATGCCATTTTTCAGGAGTCATTGGTTATCAATGTACAGGTTTGTTCTTGGACTCTCAAATCTGTTTCTAATCTAAATGTAGAAATAAATGTATAGACCTAACGTGACAGAGAGATGACATGAACCATCTTTAAATTCAAAGAGTTTTTCAAGGTGATCTAACCATAATTTTATGGTGAAAGCTGCTATTAAACATGATTTTTTTGCATCTTTTCTTTCACCAACTTAAGGTCTTTGAGTAAAATGACAATTTTTTTTTAAAGTTGGAATGAATCCCAGATGCCACATACTTAATACCAACGTAGTACTTTCAAAGGTTGACAAAGTTCTTTTAAAAAATTTCTTGAATTCAGTTAATCAGTAAACATGAAGTATCTACTATGTGCCAGTCTAAGTGATGGGGTTATAAATAAGAAAAAAGACAGGCCCTGCCTTCAAGGAGCTTGCAATCTTAATTAGGAAAGACAAGACAAAAAGAAGGTGAAAAGGGGGTGGGAAGTGAGTCAGGGAAGGTACTCAGGTAGAAAAGCTAGAAGCCCCAAAGTTATGAACTCAGGTGAGAAATGAGGACATAGTGCTAACTCATTTGAGCCTTAACAGCCTGTGAGGTGCAGCTAGGTAGTGCAGTAGATAGAGCACTGGGCCTAGTCAGGAGGACCTGCATTCTAATCCAGCCTTAGCTGTGTGACCCTGGCCAAGTCACCTAACCCTGTTTGCCCCAGTTCTTCATCTGTAAAATGAACAGGAGAAGGAAATGGCAAAGCAGTCCAGTATCTGCCAAGAGAAACCCAAATGAGGTCACAGAGAGTAGGATTGGACTGATAGGACTCAACAAAACCCTTGAGATACATACTGTTATCCCCATTTGACAGAGGGCAGTCGAGGCAAAGAGATGTTAAGAAAATGAGTTGACTAGGGTCACCTCACTAATAAAATATCCATTGTAGGATTTGAACTTGGGTCTTCTCAACTTCAGGTCCAACAGTCAGTCACCATACCAAGCTAAGAAAAAGTAGTTAGTGGGATCAAGAGCCTTCTGCCATAAGGGAGGGAAGAACAAACAGAGAATCCTCAATTTTAGAGCTCCAAGAGTCCTTAGGAATGATCAGCTCCAACGTGGTGTTTTCCAGATAAGGAATCTCATTAGACTCATTAGAGCCACTGCCCAAAGTCATTTGTCTGATAGGACAGGTCTTGATTGACAGAAAGCTCCATATGGAATCAGAGTCAATGAGCTCTTCAGTCCAGTCTTTGCTGCGCACTAAGGGAACTGACTGGACAAGTGACTAAATCTCTGGGCTTCAAGTCTCCTCATCTGCAAAGTGATGAAGGGATTAGACTAGACTACGTCTAAGTTCTTTTTGAGCTCTAAACCTGTGATCCTAGGACTTCCAGTTAATTGTCTTTTTGCTTCTGTCACAGAATGGACAAAAATACTATGGGAGAACTGGATAAGTCAAGATTTAGAGTCTCAGTGAACTTAGTTTTCAGTCTGATTCTGCCATGTATGAGGTAGCAAGGTGGTACTGTGTCAAGAGGATTAGGCTTGGACTCAGGAAGACCTGAGTTCAAATCTAACCTCAGACACTTACTAGATATGTGACCCTAGGCAAGTCACTTAAGCCTGTTTGCCTCAGTTTCCTCAACCGTAAAATGGGGAAAACATCTTGCTAGGTCATCAAATGAGATTATATTTGCAAAGTGCTTAACAGTACCTGGCATATAGTGGGTACCATATAAATGTATATTCTGCCCCCAGTTAGAGGCAACTAGATTGTGCAGTGTATAGAGTCTTTGTCCTGAAGTCAGGAAAATCTGAGTTCAAATCTAGCTTCAGACATGAGGTACATGAGACATCCTCTCTTTACCTCGGAGACAGCTAGGTGGTTCAGCAGATAGAATGCTGGGCCTGCAGTGAGGAAGAACTGAATTCAAATTCAGTTCCAACAATCACTAGCTGTATGATTCTGGGCAAGTCACTGAGCCTCTTTTTGCCTTAATCATATGGAGAAGGAAATGGTAAACCACTTCAGTATCTATGCCAAGTAATCCTCATGGATGACAATGCACCTCAACCCCACATCCTAGAGCTGGGTCATTAGATAAGTAGCCATGTCTCTGGACCTTCCATTTCTGTTAATCTCCAAAATGAGAGGAAAAGACTGTATGATCTCTCAAGTTCCCTTCTGGCTCTAAATCTATCATCTTGTGATCCTATGTTTAATATGTTCACTTATAACAATAAGATTAAAATAGTTCCTTTGAAATGAGAATTCCAGAGAGTCTTCAGCAAGTCAACATGGTGGAGTAAGCAGTAATTGCTCTTACTCCGCCTTAGCAATATCTAAAAACCCAGAATATATTGCCCCAGGAAAATTCCTAGAAGACCTGAGTCAATAGAAAGATGGGGTATAGCAATCTTGTAGTCAGAGAAGATTGAGGGATCAATGGGAAAGTTCCTTCTTGCTTTGATAAAATAGGAAGAGTATAGGACAGGAGGTGTCCTAGTGAGCCAGCAACAAGCCCCATCTCAGCAAACCAAGAGGAGATCCTGAGCCCCAGGGTGGTGGAGTGGTCAAGCACCAACACCAGGACCCCCTGAGTGCTTGCAAGGAACAGGCAGGAGAACCAGTAGACTCCAGTTTGGAAAACCACCATCTGCACCAGTAGGCAGGAATCCTCCAGAAGTTCAGTCAGCTAGGCTGACTGAGAGCTTCAGAAAGAAAGCCTCAGTGGCAGTAAATCACCTCCTTGGTGCTCACCCAGACACCAGTGGGGACCAATATGTGCCGAGCTTTGGCTACACATGTGAAGAAGATGGGGCGGTACAGGAACATGATGCTGACTTTGTGTCTAATAGTGTAACATAAGGGTGATAAGGTCAGGGGAGTGGGTACTCAGGGTAAAGAGGTGCCTGCTGGGATTGATGCTGAGAGGTGGGAGAGGTCCTGAGAAAGCTGTTGTTGTTGTTTGGCCTCCATTTTGGAAAAAGACCAGTGACACCACACCTGGACTTGCTCGTGATTTGGATTTAAGTAAAACCCTGACCACAAAGACTAGGAAAAGGCTCTTTTCACGTGTCTTATGCATCCAGTCTCCTCTCTGCAGACAGAAAACTTGACTAACAATGCCTGAAGTGAGACAGACACTCCAGAACTTAGGGCAGGGGTGGGAAACCTGCAGCCTTGAGTCCACATGTGGCCCTCTACATCCTCAAGCACAACCTGATTCATTCTGTGAAGTTTGGATTCAGTCAAATGACCACACTGACAGACTTAGAGGGTCACTTATGGCCTCCAGGTCACACGTTCCCCACTCCTGGGAAGTCAATCTACTATATAAAATTCCCCTTCAGTTGTTTTGAGAAGCTCTTCTCAAGCTTGGCCCCTAGAGGCAAAGTAAGGGAACTACACCCCCAGGATGGAGCTGCAGGCTGTAACAGCAACCACACTGGCATATCCAAGATGGCTGCCAGCTTGGGTTCTTAGACCTGCTTTACTGGAAAGATAGCTGTTTAAGGGGTCAACAATCTTCTTTAATCTACTCTAATTGTATTCACCAGTTCAGTGGAAAGGTTAACAATGAACTTCAGAGAAAACACAAGCAGAAATTATAAGCAGAAACTACAAATAGAGAAATTAGCACAGATCAACAGACAGATCCAACCGTCTGACCAAAGCAATACATACATGGTTACCATAGAGAGACACACCAACATCTGGGTTTTCAGTCAGGGGACTCCTTAACGGCTACCCAGAGTCTTATCTGGCCAAATCACACGAACACTCTTGCAATGAGTGAACCCCAAAACAAAATGCTAACCTCAGAATATATATAAAGTAAAACGGCATCACAGCCCACATGTTTCAGTGCCTAATTACCAAGAGATGTGGAAGTCTTCAAGCAAATAATCCTCCCCTAATCACGCTTCCCTTATTGGGCTCCACCTGAGCCCTATTAATGGATGGGGAAGAACTCCCATTAACATTACACAGGCACAGGCTCAAAAATATACTGGTGAAGAGGGAACAGTGGATACACCTATTCTTTTTGGAAAACTCAAGACACTAGTGAATGCAGACCATAAAGAACTAATACAAGAGTACTTCCATCAGGTAACAGACCCTCCACATCCACTGGTTATAATTATGGATGGAGAGTCATATTTATTTTGAATATTTTAGAGTAAGAAATGCAATTGGTTGTACAAAAGCTGATGTCTTCTTTGCTAGCTTTGGGAAATTGAGGTGGTCCTAGGGAAGGAGATTACCTTGGATCCCCAAGGGCAGTCACAGTTACCATATCAATTTTTTATTTGATGTTTTTGATATTATTATATTTGATGTTATTTGATATTTTTATCCCACTTGGACTCAAAAGACTTCTGGTGATAGTAAAGACTGATTGAGAATGTAGATTGTAATGCTACCCTGGACAGTGATACAGTCACCATCATTTTCCAGTCTTTCTAGGATAAATATTTGAGGAAAAAATGCCTTCAAGTCTATAGACAGGAATTGAAGTTGGTGGATTGAATGATATCCTTTGGATACATCATAGTAAAACTGAAATTCCCTAAGGAAGGTTTTTGGGTTCAACAGACAAGTGGACCCTGTAATTTTGCTAAGTTTAGACTGTCTAATATTCACTCAATCGGAGCTAACTGATTCTTTTCAAAATCCTACCAGAATACTGCCAAAAACAAGTTAGGGCTCAACATGCATGCTTTTGACTATCCATGTAGACTATGCAGAATCTCACAAGAGGACAGAGATAAGAGGTGCCAATGACCATTTTCTCCTGACTGGACAGACCTCTGGGCTGAATCATCAGATATTTGACTTTGGTGAGTCCTTTGGGTCAGAAGCATGGCAGAATTAGTTGAGGCAGAAAAATTAGCAAGAGGATTTGTTTGTACTCTCTGAGTGATCAGGATGTGGGATGTCTATGATATAACCTACAAAATATGGCTCCCTCACATATGATCATTCTGAGAAAGATCTGGGAAGATTTCTTTATGATGGAAAATCTCAGAAACCATTCCAAACACATCCTAGCATCTTCACAGAATCCAGCAATGCCTATGTATCATTAGTAGGGGTGATACATAAGAAGAATGGGAGGATTTGAAGGTGAGGCAAGCTTACCTAGTGACATATGTTTGGGAGTTTCAGGTGAAGGAAGCAAAGGAAATATTCACCATCAGTCCATTTGTTAATGGAGAGAAGGCTGTTAAAGTAACCATTGCTTTAGATCAGATGAATGAAGACAGAAACAAAAGAGATCTTCCACAAGGAAATAGAGATCATCTGAAAAAGCCTTGGTTAACTGATTTGTTAGTAACAGACCAACACAACCCTAGTCCCATCCCCCTTTTGAAGGTAGGAGAGGAAAGGAGCGATTGCTCAGCCATGGATGTCCTGTTGCTTTTCACAAAGATAGAACTGTTTCCTTGAGATGTGGGGTGAAGAATTCCCAATCTATCACCATGCAGGCTACCCAGACCCTGTCACATGGTACCTGCTACTTAAATGTTCACACCTGTTCTGCAGCTGATGGTATTAGAGAGTTTCTTGGGGCAATGAAAGTCCCAGAGTCACATAACCACTACATGTCACAAGAGAGTCTTAAGCCTGGGTCTTACTAAGGCCATGAATGGCTCTCTGTACACTGCTCCACATTGCCACTCTATAGGCAAATACAGCTATCCCTTCCACATCATGATTTTCCCCATCTCAGTGTTGATATACCTCAGGTCACCATAATAAATTAAATGAGAGTTTTGGGGGAGTTTTGCAAAAGCTATAGACAACACATGAAGGTCAGCAGATGAAAGAGAAAAAAGTTAGAAATGCAGAAATGTATACTACTGTATACTATCAACATTTTTATCTTTTAATGTTATAAACATAGAGAATTTCTTTTAAGTTAAAATAAGTAAAGATTTTGGGAAAAGAACAGGGTAGACAGCACACAATACATCAAGATTGGAAATGCAGAGATGTCACATTGACCTACATATTGTTTATGACCAAATGCTTAACCCAGATTTCATGATAAGGTGCTGTAAAATCTCATAGAAGAAAAAGAAAAAATTTAGACCTCTTCTTTGTTACAAAGGGGGGGGCCAAAATTTTTTATGTGGATTTTCCAGATTGGGAGGGCTCCACACCCCTAATCCCAATGATGTGGAAGGAATAACTATATATATAAGCTAAAGACAAGATGATGTTGGAATTGGGGTAGGAGGAAAGTACTAGGAGCTGTTCTGGGAGGATCAGTAAGGTCCTCATAAAGGAGATGATGCTTGCGTTAAGTTTGTGTTCTCCCATATTGTGACTTTCAGCCCTTTTGTTCCTCCAGTTATGAGGATGAGGTAGATGATCTTCAGCTATCTTCAAGAAACACTGTGTTCATGAATTCCCCCTTTTATCTCTAGAAAACCAGATCTTTGACCCTGAATTCAAGTTTATTCTCAAAGCAAATCCTAAGAAATCTCCCTTCTCTTCCAAAAGGCTAAATCCTGTGATCATGCTGCTTGGAAAATGTCTCTTCCTGCGATGAAGAGGCTGGAATAATATAATCTTTGGGCTCCCTTCTCAGACCATATTAGATGAGCACACATGGCTTCTAGCTCTGGGATCTTTCACCAGCGCTCCAGGTGTTATGATCAAATGGGCTGAGAAGATCCATTTATGAATCCTCCTCTTGGGCCAAATTGATGAAAAGTATGAGGACAAGCACATGTAGCTCCCATGGGATTTCTCCCCATCTTGGCTACAAAAATATCCTGAGAAGCTTTGTTTGACTAAAATTCTAGTTAACTCTGTCTATAGGATTCTTTTTATCTACCAAGCTCATAACAAAATTAATTCAGGCTGGCATAGTCAGTTCTTGATGAAGACATCTTTACTCTCAGGATCATCATTCATCTTTCATAACACATTCTGGAATTATTCCAGGAATCAAATGAAAATGTACACCATACCCTGTTTTTCCTTTTTTTAAAATTGTGACATTTTCTTTTCTCAAGTCCTGGACACTTCAATTCTCTCTCTCTCTCTCTCTCTCTCTCTCTCTCTCTCTCTCTCTCTCTCTGTCTCTCTCTCTTTCTCTCTCTCTCGCTAACCTATTTTAAAAAAAAATATAATTTCCTAATGACTCTCTCCATCCATCCTTCCTTGTAATAAAAAAGTAGTCAGACAAAATAA
Organism: Notamacropus eugenii; assembly: GCF_028372415.1. Classification (NCBI taxonomy): domain Eukaryota; kingdom Metazoa; phylum Chordata; class Mammalia; order Diprotodontia; family Macropodidae; genus Notamacropus; species Notamacropus eugenii. Next base: position 330,024,796 of record NC_092874.1, on the reverse strand, counting down.
ATCAATGCATCAGTCATGTTTGAATGTGTATGCCTCATTCTATACCCATTGCCTACCATCTCTTGACTGATAGGTAAAAGGAGTGCTTTACTATGGAGTCTTCTGAAGCTATCATCTCAGCAATCACATCTGCCAATTGATTCAGTATCATAATATACAACTTATTGGGGTTTAGTGACTTGAACTCATCAGAGACAACTAAGTGCTCTATTACGCTCTTCTTCCTCCTCCTGGATTTCAACTCTATATTAGCCATTTATTGTTCTGTTTTGCTGTGTTAGGGAAGCCAGTGGGGAATAAAGTTCCAAGATGGAGAGATTAGAAACCATGTCAAATCTGGCAAAAAAAACTTAATGTCAATGAGGGCTAAAGTATGGGCAATGACTGAAATGGTGAGAGTTATTTATTTTTTCCATCATGTTCTGCTTTTAAATTTTCTGTTTTTAAAGGTTACTCTTTTATTTTTAAGACCTCTTATGAAATGACACAAAAAGGAAAACAGTCCATATCTGCCTCTAAGTATCTAAGAATCTTAGATTGATAATGATACCTAACAATGAGAGCAGCCCTAAAGGGAAGCAGTGTGCCTCTGAGGTGGTAGGCTCAATCTTATCAGAGGTCTTGAAGCAGAAGAAAGAAGCTGACTGACCACATGTCAAGAACATGAAGAATGTTACAATGGGGATTCCTTTCCAAGGGTGGGTTAGATTAGTTAGTCACTGAGATCTCTTCCAATTCTCCAACTCTGTTCCTGTGACATAAAAAGCATGTGAATAAAACAGCTGAAACAAATGTAAGTAAACCTGGAAGCCAAGAAAAAGAATTTTCCAAATACAGTTCTCACTCCCCATCTGAGTTGAGAGCAGAGATAATCATGATCTACATTAAATGACTTGGATAAGAAAGATAAATAAGGAAGATGCCGCCTCTGGTCACAGCTCTGTGTATTCTGTAATTAAGTCATTTGAATCTTTCTTTTGGGTGGGTTGCAATATACTTCATTCAGTACTATAGAATTGTCCTTTGTGAACAACTGTTATCTTAAAATAATTTATAATATATTAGCTGTATTTACAGTGGATCCCCCTTGGTGGAAGTTTGGTTATTCAGGGTTTCCAAATGGATTCCAAGACTGTGTCATGAGCTAGAGGTCAAAAATCTAATGGTAAAAATTTTCTGTAAAACTTTTTTGTTAACTCCCAGAAGACAAATTGGAATCAATAATGAAATTCTCTACTCTCATGCAAGTTAATTTAGTCTTTTCTGTTCTGGGTCCTCTTCCCTTCTTTCTCATTGTTTCTTAGTGACCTCATTAGTCCCTAATTGCTATAGGTTTAGTTATCATCTCTGTGCAAATAACTCCTAGACCTATACACCTAGATCTAGTCTCTCTCCTGAGCTTCAGTCCCACATCACCAACTTCCTCATGGACATTTTAAATTGAATATCCTGAAATATTTTGTAATAGGCCAGACCAGGTACCCGGGAATCAATATTGGAATGACATGACTTTGTCATAGTCTCACTCTTCTGACCTAGACCTGACTCAGACCAGTCCCTTGGCAGTTAGTTCAAGTTTGACTTTAATATGAAATAAGACACTCAAAGGTCATTCAATAGTTAACAAAAGATTTCCTTCTCCATACATTGCACAGGAGGAATATGCATCAAATACCCCCACCACAAGCTGATTCAGCGCAACAGAGCTCCCTTCCCTCTGAGCTGCAGGTGTAATCTGTCTACTGGCCAAGAATGAGGGGGTGAAGCTACTCCTTGGTTGATACTCAGGCCACCAGGAAGTCAGGTATGTCAATAGTTTGAGTCTTTCATCCCCTGAGGCAAAGAAATCTCAAGGACATTTTTCAATACCTTTTAAGAAAAAAACTAAACTAGTTTGCATGGGAGTAGAGAATTAGGATATTGATTCCAATATACCGTCTGACAGTTAATGAAAGGTTTACTAACCAGTGCAGGGAAAGTATATTTATCTCAGATACAGTGTGGATTCGGCTGAACATATTTTTTAGTGTTGGTAATACTACTACTGAGACTACTAGTCAGAAGCCTCAGGGAGAGCCCCCAACTCCTCATGAACTCAACCTTAGTCCTCTGAGCCAATTAAGTCTCAAGGACAATTTCAATGCTTTTGAAGGATAGGACCTTAGGAGACCCATGCTCAGCCTATAGAGGAGGGCTCTAGAAAATGTTCCTATCACAATAACAAGCTCAATCCATGTGAAAGAGACCAATGCCTTTACCAGAAAACCCACTAGTCTTCCTGATTTTCCTGTTTCTGTTGAGGGTACCACCCCATCTTTCTGGACATCCAGGGTAGCAACCACAGAGTCATCCCTCACTCTCATAGCCTATCAATTGTGAAAGAAAAAGAGTTGATACTAATACAATACTATGCATTTAGGTGCCTATATGTAGAAAGATGTATTTAACATTATCTTTACCCAAGGCTGTAGAGAGATATCCAAGCCTGCATCCTCCTCCTCATCCTCTTTATCATCATCATACTGTCTTCTCACATGACTCTTTCCCCAAAGATAATTTCAGACATTTTTAGGAATCTGAAACAGGAAAAGGCTATCTTAAATAAAGCCTAGGGTAACCTTACAGAATTTAGCAACCATATCTTCAAGAGACAGAGGGAGGAGATTGCCCTTAGGTCACTTTGGGGGAGGGGGGATCACATAGGAGGGAGGGAAGAGAAGTGTATGTCTTATCTAGGTAAACTTTGTTGGATTTCTGGTTATTATCTGGTTATCATCCTTAATCCATTCACCTAAGGAATGGATTCGTTTGATGCAGATCTATTCTGCCCAATTTTACAAATAACTTTTCTTAAGTGTCTGGAAAGGGGTGTAGAGAAAAATATACTTTTTTAGTATTTCTAGAGAAACTAAAAAGGAGTACTAGGGAATCTAGAAGAACCAAGTCCAGATTTTGGCTCAGATCCTTACTAGCTACGTGGCATAAAGCAAATCATCACATTCCCACTGCCTCACTTTCCTCACCTATAAAATGAGATACCAGCACCTCCCTTCTAGTGAGGATAAAATGAGATAATATTTGAAAAGCACTTTGCAAACCTTAAAGCACTATATAAATGCTACCAATTTTATTATTCATAACAGTAATATCAATATCCTCCCATAGTTAATAAATCTTATCCATTCTACCCACACATTTCTCGAGTCAATCCCCTTCTCTCTACTAATGGGACTCCCAACCATAATTCAATCCTTTGTTACCTCTCAAATAAACTACAGTAAATAGTCTCCTATTTGATCTCCCTGACACATCTCTTTTTTTCTGACTAGTAAAGTGATATTTCTAAAGCACAGGCCTGACCAAATCACTCTTCTCCTCAAAAAGCTCCATTGACTCATAGTCCCCTCTAAGATCAAATACGTACTTCTTTGCATGCTCTTACAATCTGGCTCAGACATAAAGCTTAGTGGTGTGTCAGACAGAGTGGAAGACTCAGAGGCAGGAAGACCTCACTTTGTGAACACGGACAAGTTACTTAACTTCTGTCAGCCTCAGATTCCTCATCTGTCAAATGGGGTCAAAATTGTGACTAAGATTGTCAAATTTATTGCCATAGAGTTAGGCAAAATAACTCCTAGTTGTTTTCATTTTCCTCTTCATTGGTGGTGAATCCACCCTTTTCATTTTAGATACTGGTAATTTGGTTTTGTTTTCTTTTATCAATCAAAGCAAACAATGGTTTGTCTATTTTATTGGGTCTTCATAAAACCAGCTCTTTGTTTTATTTATTAGTTCAATAGTTTTCTTATTTTCAATTGTATTAATCTTTCCATTGGTTTTCAGAATTTCTAATTTGGTATTTACCTGAGATTTTTAATTTATTCTCTTTCTAGCTTTTGTAGTTCCACGCCCAATTCACTGATCTCTTCTTTCTCTATTTTATTCGAATAAGCATTTAGACATATAAATGTTCCCCTAAGAACTGCTTTACCTGCTCCCTATAAGTTTGGTATGTTGTCTCATTATTTAGGGTCAGGGAACCTGGGTTCCAATACAAACCTTGCCACTTATTACTATCTTTGTGATCTTGAACAAGTCATTGTGAAATGAAGATGCCTGACCAAATGGTCTATAAAATGTCTAATACAACACAGACTACTTACTTCCTAAGACCTCCTCTCAGTGGGTGATTGTACACGTAGCGAAGGCAACTCATTTTTAGCCTTAACATATTTTCGATTCAGTTGTAGATTTTGTTTAATTAGGAATGCAGGGGTTGAACTTTTCAGTCTTTGCAGGCCTCCTCAACTCCCATCCCCCAAATTGAGACTTTTCTTTCAAATACAGCTTAACCAAAATGAGGGGGAATCCAAGAAAATATTTACCACAGCTTCATACGGATAGGATTCCTCTGTGTCAATGCCTCCATTTATCTTCACATGTTCAAAGGCACCATAGAACCACCATTACAGCCTTCGTTGCCTTCATCCCTAGCACACTCCACCAAAATCTGCTCACTAAGTGAAACAAGTGTGCCTGTCTTACAGAACCACTGGGCTTCCAGGGAACCAGTTGCACTAAATACCCAGCAAGAACCACATGAACCCTGAATACATCAAAAAGAAGCTCTGGTTAGTTTACAAGACACTCTGAGTTACCTTTGTGACACATATCTAAACAGTTTTAAATATGGAAGGGAACACAGTCACAGATCTGAGATAAAGTGTCTGTTTATCAATCATAAGATTCACTGATTTTTATCTGAGTTATCTATGGATCAAGCTTAAGCAACTTTTAATACCTGGTCCTTAATAGGAGTTGCATAGCCTTTCTTTTTCCAGTCAACAGATTCAGGGATTTGTTCAAAGACAGATTCATGAAATAGAGTTCTTTTGGACTTTCCTTGAAAACTTCTTTGTGTACAGCCATTCATCACTTGTCTGAATTCCTCATTGGTCTAAAATGTAGAGAAAGGTAGTTTATATTAAGCAAATTGGGAGGAAAAGTTAACTGACTACTTAATACTAACATCAGATTGTGACAACACACCCACCATATCTCCAAACTTGTTTATTTCCAACTGGAAACTGTCTGCCAGCACTATACTCCAGATTGTGCATTTCAATCATTCTCAAATTCTTCTCCCATGAAATTCTTCTCTTCATTCTGGAAGCAAGTACAAAAATATAAGGTTCAATAAGCTTCTCCTTATATCATTACACATTCAAGTGAAATTATTCTCAGTCCAAATCCATTGTCAATAACTCGGTTAACACCCAGTTGGGATGGTGACCACATCGAAATATTGCCATCCCAGAGGGTTTCCAAGTTCTGATGCTACAGACATCCCTGCCCTCTGAACTTCTATGGGAAAAGCAGCAATCTTGAGCAAATGAAGCTCTTGTCTGGATAAACACAGGCTTCTGGGGAAAGGCCATTTCACTATTCCACCATGAACATGTTGTACTCAACACAGTTGGAGGAAAAGAGTTTAAAGGTTACCCCTTCATAGGTCCTTCTGTGTTGTGACTTGCATTGTTCCCATTTAGCATCTAAAGTCCTGTCAAATTGTGGAGCAGCAGCTGCTATCCCCAAGCACAGGGAAACTAAACACAGGTAGAAATTCATGTTCTAAACCTTAAGGGGAAAAAAGCAAGAAAGGGATAGAAAATGTGTATGATTAAAAATCAAGCCAAATCAAAAATCCAAGCTCTTGTTTCTTTGGGAAATAAACAAAACCTTCACAGTGGAAAAACAAAATTCATTCACTAAATATTTATACGTTATCTATTTATATCCTAAGCATTGTGTGTATAGCGGGGTGGAGTAAAGGTAAATATTAAAGATGTAATAGTGATCTAGAGTTTTTCAGGGAGTTTAGACATAGGTGGCACAGTGGATAGAGGGCTGAACCTAGGGTCAGGAAGACTTCAGCTGAAATCCTGCCTTAGATGCTTAGTAGTAGATGTAGAGCTGTAGGCAAAACACTTAACCTCAGACATCCTTAACCTCAGTCTCTTTATCTGTAAAATGGGGATAATAAAAGCACCTACCACAGGGTTATTATGAGGATAAAATGAGATATTTGTAAAGTACTTTTGAAACTTTAAAGCACTAGCTACTTTTTTTACTATCATTATGGTTAGAGACTAAGGTTAAACCACATCCCACTCCCTGTCAACCTACAAGGCCTGTCTCCAATACAATTACACTAATCATCTCCTACTTGGCCTTCTCTCTCATGTTCCCAACCTCCCTCAACCAAAGGAACTATGATAAAACTACTGCCAAGCAGCAGCCATTGGGAAAATGGGGGAATGGAGGGGCTGGTAGCTGGAGCAGTGACTAGTAAAAGATTCTTTCATTCCTGTGAGTTCTAAAAGAAGATGTAAGAGGGTATGGGATATGCAGATTTTATTACTTATCTTTCTCCTCCAACCCATCCCATTTCCAAACCATGACAACTATCATTGTCAAGGATACCACTTTCCTTCCAAAGTTCTCAACCTCAGTCTCACCTCCAACTCTTCCTCACCCCACCTCTCCAATCAGTTGTCAAAGCATCTCTCTCATTTGTTTCCACAAAAGCCAAGTTCAGGCCCTGACCACCTTTCCAATGGACTTTGGCAATAGCCTTCTAACTTCTCTCTCTGCCCCAAGTCTTCCTTCACTCCATCCAGTTCTCACACAGCAGCCCAAATCTCTCTAAAGTGAACATTTTCTCTTATCATCTCCAGCACACTCCAGTGTTTCTATTGCCCCCAGAATCATATTATTTCATTTTTATCTGATACGTAAAAAAACTTCCATTTGTGTTTATTAGCACAGTAGTACATGTATAATTTATTGAAATGAATGTACATATATATTGGTCCAGTGCTCACAAATTTTTTACCTGGTTGCCTGACGGAGTTGGGGGAGGGGGTTGTCTTAGCAAAAGTCAACAGATGACTGCTTTATTGAGAACAGGGACTGTCTTTTGACTCTTTACAAGCCCAACACTTAGCACAAGATGCCTGGCACATAGTAGGTACTAAATAAATGTTGTTCTTAAAGCCACTACAACATTTCTAAGCCTCTCCCTAAACCTAATCACCACATTCCCCTTCTTTAGAACTCAAAGCAACTCCATTTCTCAGGAGCATGACCAAGCAACATACTATCCCAGAAAAGAGCTAGATTTGACATTAAGGTTCAATCAAGACCCTTGCTACTTACTATCACATGGACATATATGGGGATGCCACTTCACCTCAGAGCCCCAGTTTCCCTAAGGTCCCTTCCAACTCTAAAGCTATAATCCTACAGAATTTAAAGGTAAGACTTTACAGTCAACTGCTGATGGAGAGAGTGGGAGAAGAGAAAAGCCTTTTCTGCCTTTTCTACAGCCCAGTGAGATAGCCACCTCTGGACTTTCAGATCTTCCCAGCCTTAGATCTGAAAGCCCTGCAGGCCAAAATCCATCTTTTACAAATTCAAGGGTAAGGAAGCAGTTCACACAAACTCTGAGCATCTTAAACTTGTGCATCCAAAACAGCTTCTTGTCTGCCTCTCTCCTAACAAGCTCCACCTCTCCAGGCAGGGAAAGAAAGTCATGTGGAGGTGCCCCTGTGAGGTAGGACACCCAACAACTCAAGCCAGGCAGAAGGGATGTGGCTAGAGGCCATGAGTCATCCCTTCCAGCACTAATGTTAGCTTCCTAACCACCTTACTCTGAAGTAGATGCTATTAATTGGTCCTGGTTTCACGCAACCTCTAGGAAAGGTGACATCCTTACATACTCAATTGCCTTTCAGCCAGAGCCCACACCCCTGGCTGAACTTTGCTCACCAGTCTCATCTGCCAGCAGCAACAGCAACTGCAAACTCTTCTTTAACCATCCCCCTTCTTAAGCACAGGTTCTGTCCTCTCTTTCTCCTCCCATCCCAGGAGTCCCCCAGAACTTAAGGAGTTCACCCCTTTCTGAGACCCTCCTTCAGACCAGCCCTACCTGACTGTCTCAACAGTGGTGGAACTTGAGGAGAGCCAGACCTCAAAGGATACTTGGGGGTCCTGGAGTCAGCTTGCTCAGCCCTGGGTCCAGTGGCTCCTCTTTTATGTGAATGTCCCAGGCTAAACTTGCCTGGTCCCACCTCCCATAGTAGCACTGGTTGTGTCAGGATGAAAGGGTGGGGCCAGTGTTGAGTAGGAGACTCCCTGGGGCATGATGCTTTCAGTGTCTTCAATCTGTTGGGTTTTGCTGTTGCCTTAAAGATGGAGATGCAAACGGGGGTGGGGGGGGAGGGAAGGAAAAGGAGGACGTTGATGATCCCTGAAGCTACTTTCTCTTTCTTTGCTTATAGAAGGTGAAAAGGGTCGGGGCTTCTCCTAAAGGGCATCTGTTTGGCTCAGGGTTCAACTTGGGAGTGGATGGGAGGGAGGGAGGAATAGCCTTGTCACTATGCATTATTGAGATCAGTAGTTTGGCAGAGGTGACCTAGAAAAACCACTTCTATATTCACTAATTCATTGATTTCAATGTTTAGAGAATAATCATTGAGGTAGAGATGGAAGGGATCTTCCAGTCCTATGTTTTATTTATGAAGGAACCAAGGCCCACAGTCCGAGTGACTTGTCCAAGGTCAAGCAGCAAATGGCAGCCCTATGATTCAAACCCAGGCCCTCTCTCTCCAACTTCCGAGATTTTCTGCATAAAGACTCAAAGTCAGGAGGTCTACAAGATGGGGATCTGAGTCCCCAGGGAACTTAATTGTGGAGAGGGATGATAGTTCTGGGCAGAAAATATAATATGCTCTAATTAATATGAGATACTCCAGAGAAGTGTAACTAAATTGACCACTTTGTGTAATGGAGATTCGGATGTGAGGGTGGGTCAGAGGCAGACTTTCTTGTAGGGATGGCATTGGAATTGAGCCAGGTGGGAGAAAGAGGCTTTCAGTTGGCCATGTGGTGGGGACAGCAGTCTAGGAAGAAGGTGGGTAAAAGTTTAGAGGTGGGAAAGTAACTGGTAGCTGTCTTCTCCAGTAGTTCTCTCTTCTCTCACTAATCTTCAGTTGTTCCCTGTCTATTGGCTGTTTCCCTAGTGACCACAAAAGTGCCTATGTCTCCCTTATCCTCAAAAAACCTACACATGATTCCTGCTGTCATTCTATATCTCTCCTTCCATTGGTGGCTAAACTCCTTGAGAATTCCATGTACAATGGTTGCATCTATTTCCTTTTCTCTCGATCAATTCTTAACTCTGAGCAGCCTGGCATTGGATCTCCTTATTTAGCTGAAACTGTTCTCTCCACAGCTGCCAGTGATCTTGCCAAATCCAAATCCAACAGCCTTTTCCTCAGTCATTATTCTTCTTGTCCTCTCTGCGTAGCCTCTGCCACTCTCAGTCTCCCTCTGCTCCTTGACACTAAGTTTTCATGCCACACTGCTCTCTTTTGGTTCTCCTCACTCTCACACTGCTCCTTGTCAGTCTCCTTTGCTGGATCTTCTTCCATTTCTTGACTTGTGAGGGTCCCCCAAGACTCTCTTCTAACTCCTCTTTTCCCTCTTTGCTGTTTTATTTGGTGATCTCATAAGCTCCCATGATTTCAGTTATTATCTCCATGTAGAAGTCTCTCAGATCAATTTGTCCAGCCACAACCTCTCTCTTAGCTTTCAGTCTTGCATCTCCAACTAACTGCCTTTTAGACATTTTGAACTGGATCCCACAGATACATTAAATTCAACTTGTCCCACACTGAACTCATTACTTTTCTCCCTAAATCTTCCCCTCTTCCTAACTTCCCTGTTACCATCAAGGGTACCATTCTCCCATTCACCCAAACTCAAATCCTAGGTGTCATTCTCTACTCCTCCCTCTTACCTTCCATAGACAATCACTTGTCAAGTTCTGTCAATTCTGCCTTCAAAACATATCTTACATATGTTTCCTTCTTTCTTCTGACATTGCCACAATGCTGGTGGCACCTCAAGCTTAGACTATTGCAATGGTCTGATGGTTGGTCTCTGTGCCTCAAGTCTTTCTCCACTCCAATCCACCTTAGATTCAAGCTGTCAAACTGATTTTGTTAAAATGTAGGTCTAACCATCTCTCCCCACCACTTGGCAATAAATGCTCCATCTTTTAAAACCTTTCATAACCTGGTCCCTTCCTTCTTTCCAGGACTCTTAATTCTGACTCCCTCCACATATTCTGTGAACCAATGACAAGTGTCCTTTGTGTTCCTTGAGCTCAACACACCATCTCCCAGCTCTTTGCATTTTCACTGGCTGCCTTCCATGTCTGAAAATCTCTTCTTCCTCATCTCTGATCCTCAGCTTCTTTCAAATGTCACTCAAGTCCCAAGTTGTACAAGAAACCTTTCCCTGTCTTCCTTAAACTTACTTCCTCCTCTGTGTGGTTATCTCTAATTTATCCTGACTATATCTTGTTTGTGGGGGATCTAGGTGTTGCAGTGGATAGTGTCAACTCTGGGGTCAGAAAGACTCATCTTTCAGATTTCACATCTGGACGCAGACACTTCCTAGCTGTCTGTGTGATCCTGGGCAAGTCACTTAACCATGTTTGCCTCAGTTTCCCGATCTGTAAAATGAACTGGAGAAGAAAATGGCAAACCACCCCAGTGTCTTTGCTAAGAAAACCCCAAAAGGGATCATGAAGAGTCGAACTTGACTGAACAACATCTTATTTATACGTAGTTGTTGGCAGGCTGTTACAACCTCCCCACCCTCTATGAGACTGTGAACTCCTGGAAAGCAAGGACCATGTTTGGTTTGGTTTGGTTTTTACCTTTCTTTGTATCCTCAATGCTTAGCATACTGCCTGGCATATAGTAGGTACTTAATAAAAGCGAATTGTTGAACTGGCAGGCCCTGTGCTAGTTTTACTGGAATTTAGAATATACAGATAGTAGTATGAGGTGAGGAGATTAGAAAAAGTGGTAGTGGGAATTCAGTGAACCACACTGTCTCCAGTTCTGGAGCTAGCTCAGTTCCTTTTCTATTCAATTATGGGTCTAGTTCAATTTCTGCCTTGTAAGAAAACTATTCCATTGTGCGAATTGTGAGAGAAATTTACTACATTATTTGAACCAAACCTTGTGTGACTAGGAAGCTGGACCTCCTCTACCTACTGCTTAGAGACACTTAAAGAAATTCTGGGTTTTGATGACCAGAAAGCCCATCCAAAGACTGATGCAAGTTCTCTCACAATTTTACATCTCAAGCAGCTCAAATGTCTTATCTCAAAACTGGTACTGTACTGATCAATCAGTTATTGCTTCCATGTTCCTTTGATTGAATACAGACTTGTGAGGCAAGTGGGATACCTCCTTTTCTGATTCTGGGGAAAATGCACCTGTTTGATCTCCCTCTCCCAACCTGCAAAGTCCTTAATCTTTCATCCAGTTAGAAATCAGAGTACCTGATTTTGTATCCTGGTTAATTGTTCTCTTTTTATTATTTGGTCTTATGTGATGAATTATTTTTAATGCACAAAAGTCTGTCTCTCCCTGTCTTTGGGAGTGCATTGCGAAAGCTGAAGGACCTAAAACTGATTTGTTAAGCAATTGGCATGTCTTCCTTAATAAAGTCATGTAGGCACAAGTTCAAATCTTTGTTTCCTCAGTCATTTCATCTTTCACCCACCAGAGATAAGGTTGGAGGGCCAATCGGATTGTGGAGGGCCTTGAATGCCAGGTGAACTGGAATCCAATGGAAAAAACAATGAATTAAGAGACTCCAGTGATTCAGTTCACCACCATAGTATCTCCTTGAGAACAAGTCACTTGTAGTCTCTGGGGAAGGAGATAAATTTCCTTAACTGCTAAATAAGGGGGTTGTAACAGGTAATAATTAAGGTACCCTTTAAGCTAACAAAAAATTTTATAAGAAATTGTATTTCTTAGGTAACTGATATATCACCAAAATTTGTGCAGAGAAATTACATGACTTGATCTTAAGGAAAATTATGAGTCTGGACAATGGGACTGTCAAGGAGGGAATAATGGGAGAAATACTGCAGAGATGCAAATAACAGGATTAAACTGATGAGATTTGGAAGATGTGGGATAGAAAAAAATCAGAGTATACTTCACATAGGTTTGTAACATAAAATGCTGGCTGAATGACAATGACAGTCAGGAGGAACAGAATTTGGGGGGACAGTTCTGAACGTGGCTTTGACATGGTTTTCAATACAGTTAGAGAAGAGTTGACCTGTCATTGACTCCTCATTGGCATTCCTGCCTCTCATTTCTCTTCTCTGTTTTTATTATTTTTCATATCTTTTTTTCTGTTTTTCTTTATCTATCACATAGCTGCCAATCTGATATTCCAAAAGCGCATACCTACCCATGTGAGAGAATTTAATTTTATGCTATCATGTTAATAGCTAATTATTACTTTGTGCATACCCTTTTCCTTCTGTTTGGGTTGAGACCTATCTTCTGAAAAGGTCAGTCACAGTGTCTGAAGGGCTGGTCTAGTGATGAAATTATTCCCAGCTCCCAAGGCACCTACTTGTTTATTAGGCTGGCCAGGACTCACCTTTCCCTCTTACCATGTGAATTGCCTTTAAGGCTGAGCTCGGGTACAATGCGCTAGCTGATCCTGAGCTTCCCAGATTTTAGTGTCATCTGTAGCCTCATACCCCTACATTCTTTCAAAACTGTTTTGTATGCATTTATTTTGTATGTATTTTGAACCTATCTTCACATATGTCCACATCAGCCCCCTAAACCCCATCCAATTAAATGTCAGATAAATCGTTTAGGTCGAGGACAACCTAATTTTTGTCTTTGAATCCCCAGCATATGATACCAGGTCATTAGTCACAAGTTTCCTAATGCCTCTTAAAGCTAGTGCCTGCTCTTTGTTGGTGAATTCCAATTTATCCTCTATATTGCATGTTGAACATAGTTGTTTCCATGTTGTCTCCCCATTAGACTATAAGACTATAATGTCCCTGGGAGCAGGGACTGTCTTTTACCTAACACAGGAGAGAATGGAATAATGTGTTCCAAAAAGCAGTGGAATTCAGGGTGCAGGCCAGAGTGACATAACCTATAAAGCTGAGCTTACTCACAGATTTAAAATGATGGACATTCAGTAATAAGTATTTGAAATATTTTTTAGGAAAAAATAAAACTAGACCTGACAGTGTTATTTCCTTCTTAAACATCCCAAACAACAGGAATTCAGGAGGAGTGAAAAAAGCAGCAGACCAAACTTGGTGATACCCTCCCTATAGGTGAATTGATGATTTTTTTTTGAGGAACTACATTATGAAATGGGCAGGTAGGTGGCACAGCTGGCAGAGCACTGGGCCTCAGGTCAGGAAGGCCTAAGTTTAAATTGAGCCTCAGACACTTACTAGCTGTATGACCGTGTGTTTGCCCCAGTTTCTTCATCTGTAAAATCAGCTGGAGAAGGAAATGGCAAATCATTCTAGTATCTCTGCCAAGAAAACCCCAATGGGTTCACAAAGAGTTGGACAAGATTGAACAACAATATTAAAAAATGGGAGGATGAATGAATGGGGAAGAAGGGAGTGTTTGATGTGCACAGGTAAATTCAAATCCAGGTTTGGCAATGAGGAGAAGATAAACCTGGTGGTCTTGGGAAGAAAAGAACCCACAGGGAGTGAGTGAGGAGTTGAAGGAAAGGATTGAAAAGGAAGAAGGAAAGGAGGAGGGTGTTTGGTAGTGGGAGGGGGTTCCAGTGATGAAGGTTCTCTGGGTAGAGTGATATTCTGTGAAAAGAGATGGGGACCTTGTACTGAGGGTGATCTATGGTATTTGGTGATTGAAAAGACCACTTATTCTCCCTTGGGAGGGAGATATTTGGATATCCTGAGAGCAACTGGCACCTGAGAGAGTGAAGATTTTGAGGCAAATGGAGAAATGAAGGGAACTAGGGGGAAGATAAATATCAGTGATGGGTCAAAAATTCAGGGAAGCATGTGACATCCCCTACCACGTGGAAGTGTCTTCTCTGTCCCATGTAGGAATCGTCCATGTTCTGGGAGTAAGGTACAATGGAAAAGAAGAATCTTCTAGGTAATCCCTACAAAGTGATGGCTGAAACTATCAAGAGGGGAAAAGCTCAGAATGGACACATTTGAAGGTCTGATTTCATAAGAAATTCAGAGAATAGAGAGAGACTTGATAGTTACAGAGCCTGGAAACCAGAAATGAGGGCCTAGAGTAGACAGAGAAGACGGATAGTGAAGAGATTGAGAGAAACCCTCTCTGGAGAGGGATGCAAAAAATGACATATGAAAAAATAATGAGCAGGAGAACTGGATGCGCTGAAGAGGAAGTGGGAATCTATTTGACTGAGAGAAAAAAGAAGAGAAGAATTAGATGATCACATAAAAACAGGAAAGAAATTGGAACTAATTAACAAGACCCCAAACACAGAGAGAGGTAACTAATGGGATAAGAGTCATCACCAGGGAAAGGAAGGGAGCCATTGGGTATAGGACTTCTTAAAATGAATAAACTAAAATACCTGAAGGAACATAATACTGTGTTTATAGCAGAAGGTTAAAAAAATATATATTTGGATATAGCTCAACATTAGAAACAAATGGAGGAAAATATAAACAAATGTTAATGATTTTAAATGTTAATTTAAAAGTTAGATAAGAAAACAAAATCCTATAATCTGTTGCTTTAAAAAACACACTTGTGAAACAAAGATATACATAAAATGAATTGGAAATAAATTGACTACTTATCAAATGAATACAAAAAAAGGAGAAGTTGTGATCATTGTCTCTGACAAAGTGAAAGTAATTACTTAGATTATTTAAAGAGATAATAAACCAGAAAACTACATTATAATGAAAGGAATCATCAACTGTTGTGTAGTTTCTTAACCATGATTAGTAATAAATTTATGTGCTCCAAATGCCTTAGGATCCAAATTCATAAAAGAATCATTAACTGAACTACAAGAAAATTTAGACAGTAACACAATACAATTCCATACGGCAACTTGACTCATGGCAGTTTTCATGTCACAGGTCAGCCTAAGAAATTAAATGGGAATCTTTAGAGGAGTTTTACAGAAGCTGCTAATGACACGCAAAGGCCAGCAGATGACACAGAAAAAGTTTAGAATGCAGAAATGCATAAAATATATGTGTAGTATGGTATAATATCAATATATTTTATGTTTTAACAGCATAATAATTCAGACATTTTCTGTAGTGCAGAAGGAGGTCCATATAATTTTGACATGGATTCTCCAGAGAGAGGTGGCACCACACTCCTAACCCTAGTGATGTGGTCGGGATACCTGCAGTGACAGGAGACTAAGATGTCCTTGCCCTTGGAACCAGAGACTCCATTTGGGATGTCTTTGAAGGCTGTGGACACACTTGACACTTGGGGGAAGCACTGGAGAGGCAGCGTTTGAGTCTCCCTGTTATTCTAGAGACTTTTTGAGAGTTGGGAACCTGTGGACAAATACGCCAACTGCACTCTATCTGATTAGCTGAAAACAGCAATGCGTTGGATCAATCAAAAATAGAAAGAATTTTTTCTCTCCTCCCAGAACTCTCAATAGAAATTCTAGAAAGGGGCAAGTGAGGGACCCTTCGGGAGTAACCACTGACGTGAACCCTGGATATCTCTCCACCCCAACCCCGCCCCGGGGGCGGGGGAGGAATCAAAGATCCGCGCAGCTCTGAGGGTTGGGGCTTCGCAGCGCGGGAGCTGGGTCGCCCCACTGCCCAGAACTAGAGGCCCCGGCCAGGGGGCTATAGGGGCGCAGCTCATTGGGCTACGCGGGCGCGGCTCCACCGGCTACGAGGGCGCGGCTCCGACCGCTACGAGGGCGCGGCTCCTCGGGCTACGCGGGCGCAGCTGCATGGGCTACGAGGACTATGGGGCCTACAGTGGCGGTTCGAAGGTCGGCGGAGGGCAGAAGGCTGAGGCCCAGGCCCGGGGGCTATGGAGGCGGTTTGGTATGTTGGCGCAGCTCCAGGTCCTAAGCAGGCGGTTCAGGAGGTCCGCCCAGTGCTGAGGGCTCAGGGGGCGGCTCGGGAGGTCCGCCCAGTGCTGAGGGCTCAGGGGGCGGCTCGGGAGGTCCGCCCAGTGCTGAGGGCTGGGGCCGTGCGGGAGGTCCGCGCAGTGCTGAGGGCTCAGGGGGCGGCTCGGGAGGTCCGCCCAGTGCTGAGGGCTGGCGCGGAGCTTATTTGGTAGAGGAGTGGGGAGATAGGGATCCAGCTGATTTGAAGAGTTTGAGTAATTTGGCCCCTGGTGGCTTGAACTTGCTAGAACCGATTGACTTGGAAGCTTCAGCTGCTTCATTCTGTGGGAGACGCAATAAATTCTATTTTCGAGTGTTTTGTTTTTATTTTAAAGTCTATTTTAGAGTTTTTTCAATTTTAAAATTGATCTTTTGTTTTGCTGCGGCCTAATTCTCCCTTCCCTGATCCCAGAGAGCCTCTCCGTATATCAGAAAATTTTTTTAAAGACAAAATGAGAGGAAGAGGAGAAAAAAATATCAGAAGAACCAAACAGTACTTGTAAATAAAAAACATTATCACCTTCAGTGATAATTATTTTTATCCAGTTTTCCAGTTTATGCAGTTTTCAATGGCATCTCTAATCAGAATCCAATCATCTCTTTTTATATCTATCAAAAATTCCACTGAGAATTTTCATTTCTACCACTTAATGCAAATGAATAACAGGTCCCTGAATATCTCTTAAGACCTTACAGGCTCAGAAATAGGAGTGCGTGCAAATGTGGGCTTATTCATATGATAAATGCTGAGTGAGCAGACAGTCTTCACTCCTTTGCTGATGGACAGAAAAACGACAACTTTATGGGCAATGAAATAGGAAATGTGAGTGGGTAGATGAGGTTCTCTAAACAATAATGGTAAATTTCTGCCAAATGAAGACTAGCACTTCTTGTAGGATATTTCAGTTAGATTTGTTTCAAAATACTTGTCATCCATTGTTTAATCATCCATAGAAAATGAAACTTGTAGAGTTGTGTAACTAACATGTAAACCACAATGAAAACAAAAGCAACTCTAATGGATTATGAGTTGAACAATCTTCCTGCCTCTATCCCTCCTCCCTCTAATCTGCCTTTCATAGTGTTGCCAAAATAATCGTACTCACACACAGATATGGTCACATCAGTCTCCTGTCTCCCATATAAAGTTCAGATTCCCTTCCTTGACATCCATGATCTCCTCTAACCTTGCACCACCTTCACTTAACCCTTGTTCTCATACTGCAGTCCTCCACATCTAGATTCAGCCCGTGTTATCCATAGAGAGAATATCAAACAAAATGAACTATTTTCCTCTTTACTTCCCCTGCACTGGTTGAATTCACATTTATCAGTTAAAGGTGAACTAAAATGCGACCTCTTACAAGAATCCCCCCTTAGGTCTCATGTAGCATTTTGTCTTGCAACTTCCTGGTGTCCTTGGCATGATTTTGTGTATTGTCGCTTCTGCCTTTACTTCTGGCCTCTACAATACTCCCAGAGATTAAGGACCTTGGAATTTCTAAAGCCTTTATCTCCTCCAGTGCTTATATAAATGCTCTGCACACACAGATATGTGTTTATAGAATGCACATGAGGAAAGGAATTTGAATTTTCCTTTGCTCATCTTATGTTTTAGATCTACTAAGGTATGTTCCTTATAAGATACAAACTTTTTTTAAAAATTAAGCAAAAAACCCAAAATTATTACAGAGTTTGTCAGTTCCTTTGTTGGAATTCACTGAGAAGTTGAATTACTCTTACCACCTGTATACCCAGAAGGAGATATTATGAATAGTAGGTGAGACTAATATTTAATCATGTTCCTTTATCCCTGTGGACTCAGGTGCTCAGTGGATGAGCCATGAGTTCTTTAGTGTAAGAGTTGGGTTGGCTGAGTCAATCCAATCAGTTCAACCCCACTTAAAATGAAGGTCAATATGAAATGTCCTGATACTTTCATGAGATAAGAAATGTTCTCTATTAAATCAAAGGCTTTAGACTAAGTGTACAAAAAAAATCCTTTTATCAATTTTAGCTGTTCTTGAAACTTATTCGATGAACTTCAGTGATGGTACACAGGTAGGATGTTTGAATTGAATAAAGAAATTCGTACCCAATGATTTTTATGGATTTGAACTCACATTGTCTTGAGTCCCAGCCTAACCCTCTTATCACAGTATCACCTCGCTACCTCATACATGGCAGAACCAAGATGAAACCCCATGCCACTGAGACTCTAAATCCTGAATTATCCAATGCTCCCATAGTATTTTTGCCCGTTCTGTGACAGAAGCAAATAGACAATTAGGAAGTCCTAGAATTACAGGGTTAGAGTGCAAAAGGACCTTAGAAGTAGTCTAGCCCAATCCCTTTGATGTGGATATGAACGGTGCCCTAAGAGTTAAAAAATAATACTTTGTGAATCCTCTAGCTTATTCTGTTACCTGAAGGGGTTCTAAAGTCTTTTCCCCCCTTATCTTGAAAGATTTGCTTTTGTCTCCCTTATGCAGTGTTCCCCAGGTCCTTTCATCTTTTACCTGGGTACTCCTGCCCTGTCCTTAAATCCTTAAACCATAAAACTTCCCCCTTATCCTAGTCTTGTCTCCCCACATCCTTGATCATAAAATTTCCCCTCTCCTTTATTTTGTGTATCCCGTCATGTCATCCATCTTCCTCATCCTGTCCCTAATCTTTAGCCTCCATAAAACTCTCTAGAGCTACATCACTGTTCTGAAACCTCTTTATAAACATAGCTCCCCCAAATATCAGTCTCACTTAGCTTTCTTGCTAAGTACTCTTGCATTAATAAAGCTCCCAGTGGCTACAGAGAATGTCTCAGTGAATTCATTCACATCTGAACCAGCTCTCCCATCTCTCTCCTCAACACATTCTTCACATTCCAGATGAGGTGACTTGAAGCCCAGAGATTTAGTCACTTGTCCAATCAATCCCTTAGTGCATAGCAGAGGCTGGACTGAAGAGCCCATTGCCTTTGACTCTATGTGGAGCATTCTCTCAACCAAGACCTGTCCTATCAAACAAGTCACTTTGAGTAGTGGTTCTACTGAGTCTAATGAAATTCCTCATCTGAAAAAGAAACACATTGGAAGTGACCATTTCTAACGACTATTTGAGTTCTAAACACTAAGAGTCTAAAGGACTATTTAAGTTCTTCCCCTCCATATGGCAGAATGCTCTTGATCCTACTAGTGACCATTACTTAGCTTGGTATGGTGACTGACTGTTGGGCCTGAAGTTGAGAAGAGTCAAGTTCAACTCCAACAAAGGATACTTTATTAGTGAAGTGACCCTAGTCAAGTCATTTTCTTAACCTCCTTTGGCCTCAGTTTCCCTCTATAAAATGGGGATAAGAATACTTACCTCACAGGGTATTGTCGAGTCATTTCAGTCCAGTCCTACTCTATATGGAGAGAGGAGAAAGGAAAAGAACAGGAGAAAATAAAAGAGATGACAAAGAAATACTGAAATACAGAAACAACTACGTGAAGAGGAGAGAATTTTATGGAGTAACACCTCCATCTTATGGCTATTTAGGATATTGCCACTAAAGATTTTTCCTTTCATACTCCACGCTTAGAATGATCTGTATCCCAACATAATTACACGTTTAGAATTTTAAGATTTGCAAAATGGTTTTTTAGCAATTGACATTCTTTGATATTTTTCTCAATGTCTAAATGGAATTAAATGATAGGTCAGAGAGAACCTAAAGATCACCACATTCTCCAGCCTATTAAATACAAAATTACAAAAGTGTGTCATCCTTCTTTCTTTAATTCTGTCAGAAAAAATTAAAAAGCAAATAAGTTTGAGAGTGGCCAATTTAACAAAATCAGATTGTCTTAATGTTGTTACTGAGGAGAAGGAATGAACTGGAATACAAATCCCTTTTGTTTCTTCATCTAATGGCAGAACCATTCTTCACCAGTAATATCTATGTAAAATCCCATTCTTGCAAGAAAATAGTAAGAAAAGTGTAAGTTTAAAAAGCTACAATAGGTTTAAATTTTTAAATGTATGTTTAGTATTATGATCTCATTCGTATTGCCATTTTGTGTCTTTCTCATTCTTTTTCATGGTACCTTCCAGGCTTTCCTACTTAAATTCCCCCCAAGTGAGAGTTCATTGTGTGTGTAAGTGTAAATTTGGGTAAGTTACATTCATATCAAAGTATGAATGCGGTGGACCATTTATCATCATTGTTGTTTCTGTAGTATTATGAGATATCCAAAGAATTTTTCATAGATATTTTTTAAAATAAGTGGTTACATCTCTTCCCAAAAAAGAAGACCAAAGTACTTTCCCCATGCCCCTCCCTTTCCTGTCAAGAAATTCCTCCTCAATGATATGGCCAGAGGCTTCTACCACTAAGTCCCCAGACTCTTTGCTCTCTGCTGCCCCTTCATTTTAAAGATAACTCATTGAGTATGATCAAATTTCTTCATTCAATCCAAACATCCTACCTGTGTATCATCGCTGAAGTTCATCTAATCATTTTCAAGGACACCTCAAACCGATAAAGGATTTTTTTACACTTAACCTAAAGCCTTTGATTCCTTCCATAGAGAAACGTTCTTACTTTGTGAAGATGTCAGGGCATTTCATATTGCCCTGTATTTTAAGCAGGGTTGAGTTGATTTGATTGACTCAGTCAACCCAACTCTTACACTGAAGAACTCACAGTTCATCCACTGAGCATCCCAGTTCACACAGGGATAAGGGGACACCATTAAATATTAATCTCCACCTACTGTTCATAATATCTTCATCTGGGTACACAGGTGGCAAGAGTAATTTAGCCTCTCAGTGAACTCCAAACAAATGAATTGACAAGCTCTCCAATAATTATGGTTTTTTGCTTAATTTTTTTTGAAGTTTGTATCTTCTAGGAAACCTATCAGTAGACATAAAATAAAACTAGCGAAGGAAAACTGAAATTCCTTTCCCCATGTCCCTTATGTCTGCATAAGCAGAGTATTTGCTTAAGCACTGGAGGAGACAAAGACTTTAGAAATTCAAAAGTCCTTAAACTCTCGGAGTATTGTGGGGGCGAGAAGTAAAGGCAGCAGCAACAATACACAAAATCATGCCAAGGACACCAGGAAGTGGCAAGACAAAATGCTACATGAGACCTAAGGGGGGATTCTTGTAAAAGGTTGCATTTTAGTTCACCATTAACTGATAAATGTGAATTCAAGCAGTGCAGGGGAGGCAAAGAGGAAAATAGTTCATTTTGTTTGATATTCTCTCTATGGATAACACGGGCTGAATCTAGATGTGGAGGACTGCAGTATGAGAACAAGGGTTAAGTGAAGGTGGTGCAAGGTTAGAGGAGATCATGGATGTCAAGGAAGGGAATCTGAACTTTATATGGGAAACAGGAGACCATATCTGTGTGTGAGTAAGATTATTCTGGCAACAGTATTAAAGACAGATTAGAGAGAGGAGAGGTAGAGGCAGGAAGATTGTTCCACTCATAATGCATTTATTTTTCATTATGGTTCTATGTTAGTTATACAACTCTACAAGTTGCATTTTCTATGGATGACTGAACAATGAATGCCAAGTATTTTGAAACAGATATAACTGAAATATCATCCTACAACAAGAGCTGGTCTTTATTTGGCAGAAACTTACCATTATTGTTTAGGGAACCTTATCTACCCACTCACATTTCCTGTTTCATTGCCCATAAAGTTATGTTTTTCTGTCCATCAGCAAATGAGTGAAGACTATCTGCTCACTCAACATTTATTGTATGAATGATTCCACATCTGCATGCATTTCTATTCCTGTGCCTGTAAGGTTTTAAGAGATATTTAGGGAACTGTTACTCGTTCACATTAAGTGTTGAAATGAAAATTCTCAGTGGAATTTTTGATAGATATAAAAAGAGAGATGATTGGATTCTGATTAGAGGTGGCATTGAAAACTGCAGAGTGCTAACTTAGAAAAAAAAATATAAGTTCTTTGTGCCCCCTCCCAAAAAATTAACATTAGATTTAATGTACCGATTGGTTCTCCTGATATTTGTTTCCACTTCCTTTCATTCTTTCTTTAAAAAAAATTCTGTGATATAAGGAATGTTTCTCTGAGATCAGGAACGGATGAAATTAGTTCATATCCCCCCAAAAAGATCAATTTTAACAACTTTAAAATAGACTTTCTCGCGTCTCTCACAGAAAGAAGCAGTTCAGACTTCCATGTCATCGGGACCTGGCAAGTTCAAATCACTGGGACCCAACTTACCCAAACTCTTCAATTCAACCAAATCCCCACCTCCCCCCCATCCCCACCCCCCACTCCTGTCCAGATAAGCGCCCCCGCTTTCGGCGCAGCCTGAGCCCTCAGCGCTGCCCCGACCTCCCGAACCGCCGCCCGCTCTGTCCTCGCCTTGCCTCGCCGGCAGCCCGCTCCTCCCGAGCGCTGCCCGCGCCGCCCGTACAGATCGTGAAACAGATCGAGAGCGAGGAAAGATGCTAGAGAAAAATCAGTAGTAGTTGATTTCTGGGCCACGGGGGGTGGACCATGCAAAATGATCAAGCGTTTCTTTCACTTGGTGAAAAGTCCCAGATGTGATCTTCATACCTGTGGACGTCGATGACTGTCAGGATGTTGCTGCAGAGTGTGAAGGGAAATGATTGCCAGCTTCTCAGTTCTGCAAAAATGGAAAAAAGGTGAGTGAAATTTTCTGGAGCCCAAAAGGAAAAACTCGAATTAACCATTAATGAACTGAAGTCATTGTGGATCCTGGGAGCAGTGTGAGCAACTGTCAGATGTCTACTTATATAACATATTTTTTTCTATTTTCAAAAAAAAGATCAAGTATAACAAGAATACGTATCCAAATCACATTTGACTGTAAATAATAATAAAATGTAAATCCTAAAAGAAAACCACTTTAAAATAAAAGAAAGCATACATTCAGTGTGTACAGAGTAATTAGTTACATAAATGGATGTTCATTACGTTTGCCCTCCATGGACACACTTGCGTGAGATCATCTCCACTCTTCCCCTCCTGGAGAAAACTGAATGGGCCCAACCAGCTGATGTCTCTTCAGCACTTTGTATTCGATGTGCAGGACCACCTGAACCCACTTGCAAATGAAGAGGATTTAAGGAACATTCCTCAACAGCTCCATAGTACGGAAAAGTAAGCAGTCCACAGTGTGGTAATTAAAGAAGTCTAAGAAACCCTAACTTTTCTGTTCTGTGACATGTTTGCTGTTCTTGAAAAGTATGTACTTGCAGGATAGTGAGAAGTAGTGGGAAGGTGATTAGTTGTCCACAGTCTTTTAAAAGATCCTGAAGATGGAGTAATGAGCGTGAATAGCAGTGAGGTTGGGCAGAACAGAGAGAGGGAGGGAAGGAGACAAAGGGAGAATATATATGTATACATATATGTATTCGTATGTATATATTACATGTAATATATAAATAATAGATGTTTGCTTATATAATATTTATGTATTTATCATTAATAGTATTAAAATATTTAACATTATAGAAATTATATTGCATAATAGTAATATTTAATAAATGCTTGATGTTTATATGATGTTTATAAATATTTCTGACATAAATAATTATTTCAATAAAAATGATACATATAAATAAAAATAAAAGTTCCTCTGGAAATATACATGTGTATAAATATATATATATGTATACATAATATACATATACATATATACACACACATTCTATGTCATGAGACATAGCATAGGCTTAACTGTTTTTTAAAAAAGTTAAGCAAATTCTTCATTGGAACATTAAAGTGCTTGAACGGGTGATTTTCTTTTTAGATTCTTTTTGTCTTTTGCCCTAGCACAGAACAACTTCCAGTGGCTACTGACCTGTACTCCTGCCAAGTTTTGAACTCACCTCTGCCTCTCACTCTCAAAACACAGACTATTGGTCTTCTCTACATAATTTTACTGTCTTATAGATTCAGTAGTTGAATGTTTGATGGGGCCTGGATTCACCTTATTCTCCAGGAACCATGTATTTTCACTGAGCTACTAAAAGGGCTAATACCTTGGACAAATTGTTATCACTTTGACCAGATCATTCAGGCTCACACTTGAGACTAAAGAAAGGGTATATTGTGGCAAAGAAATTGTAAGATAAGAAGCAATGTACTATAATGGGAATTTTTTAAATAAATAAATACATTTGTGTTCTGAAATATTTGAACATTCTTGACCTGGAAGCTATAACTCCTTGGTAAAAGAATTGGTAGCCAGAAATGCATTGGAAAGGACAAGTTATTTTAAGTCTTAAATATGTAATATTTGCAACTTGGATCGTCCAGATCTGGTTGCATCATTGCTCCATTCCCCTCATAAACCATTTATCTAGACTTACGAAATGACATATGGACAAGTTGAATATGTTGAACAAGTTATGAATAAGTTGACATGAATAATTTTGGGGGTACTACTCCAAATAACTGTTATGGATGTTTATATGTTTTCAGATGTGCAAAGCACTTTTATGTCTTTTTGGTGTTTGAATTCCCCCCTTACACACAGGGAAACTCTGGCTTATGATTGCCAGTAATAATTATTGAGATCAGTTATGGTCAAGAAAGCAGAGATTGAGACAGGATCGGAATTCAGGTCTTCATCCAGGTTCAGTGGTCTTTCCATTATACTATATAGCTGATGACAAAGTTTCTCCTATATACTAGCCTCTGGTTTTTTAGACCACTTTCTAAATCAGAATACATATAAAAATATACATACACACATACATATGTATGTATATATGTATATACACACACTCACATACATATAGACATATATTCTAATTCAGAAGATTAGAAAGATAGATAGATAGATAGATAGATAGATAGATAGATAGATAGATAGATAGATAGATAG
Organism: Notamacropus eugenii; assembly: GCF_028372415.1. NCBI lineage: Eukaryota > Metazoa > Chordata > Mammalia > Diprotodontia > Macropodidae > Notamacropus > Notamacropus eugenii. The sequence continues at coordinate 329,999,868 of NC_092874.1, read as the reverse complement.
ATAGATAGACAGACAGACAGACAGACAGACAGACAGGTCAGCTAGCTTAACTAGCTTAACATGCCCTCTCTCATCCTTATGAGTGCTCTGAGCAAATTAAGATCACAAAGGAAGTGAGGAAATCTTCAGTCCAGTGACAATGGCTTAATTCAAGTCTGCCTTTGTGCATGTCAGGGAGATGCAGACCCTCCCTTGAGAGTAGGAATTCTTAACCATTTTTGTGGCACAAACTCCTTTTGTAGTCTGGTAAACCCATGGACCCCTTCTGAGAATAATTTTTTTTTAAATACACAATGTAAAATACAGAAGATAACTAAGGAACTGACTATTTTTAAATCCAGTTATGGAAAAAAAAAATGTTTCCAAGTTCATGGAACCCAGGCTTCAAGAAGCCCTGATGGTAGGTGTACTTTTCCTCTCTTTTCATTAAAGACAGTTCTACACTTCTGCTCACTTGATTCATACCTAGGCAAAGAATTTCTAGTCTTAGACAAAGGGAAAAAAAGCCACCAATGATAGCCCTGATTTCATGGTGACTTTTACATCCTGTAGCAATGTCTTGTGAACTGAGATGATTGTTTCCTGGCACATCCCAGCAGCATGACCCAAGGAGTGACAGTGTGGTTGATTTCTCAACTCGATTCTTAGGTGAAGGGAAAATTGAGCTGTGTGATTTGGAATGGGGAGTATTTAGGAAAAGCTCTCCAAGTTTCAGGTGGTTAATTTAGAATCACCAAACCTAGAGGATTTGACAAGGGAACTCAAATAAGCTCATTTTGTTACCTCTGATTTTAAAAAAATATCTATTTCAGGAAGGAGATCAAGTTGAAAATATACCTTGGATTTTCAGGATAAAGCAGTACTCTCCAATTGTCGGTAATGAAGATTGAAAGTTGTCCATGTTGCAAAGCTTATTAATTGAGAATTCACAAATCCTTCCCCATTTTTAAATGGCAGCATCAATTAAATAAGAAGAAAGAAACATAGAAAATATCTAAGGAAGCTGAATTTCAAATAGTGCTTTTTCAAGAGCTACAAAGATTCTGGTGCCATTGTCTACAATATTATAACCTAAGAGATACACAATTAATTTATCACGAACAGATGACTTCAGCAAAGTATATATGTAAAGTGCTCATAATTTCCATGCATGAGCAATTGAATGACATATATATGATTGGTCAACATCTGTGTCATGTTGAGTTCATTTGTTAAGAGTCTCAATGCCTGTGCCTGAAAGGTCTTATGGGAGATATTCAAGGAAGTATTATTCACATAGGTTAAGCAGTAGAAATAACAATTCTCATCAGAAATTTATGTTAGAAGGAGATGGCAAAAAGGACTTGAATGTCATATACAAGCTGCTACAGAAACATCAGGTTTTTGTGTCTGTTCATTTTTCTCTAGGCAGCAAAGAACTCTCACAAATGAGTCATTGAAGGGCCATCCTAATGCTGCTGTTGTCACCTAGAGCCAGGGCTAGGGAAGGACCCTGCTCCCTTTTCTCTGCATTTCAAAGAGTCTTCATAGCCACTGAGAATGGTGATGAACAGCATGGCTCTAAAAGGGTCCAAGTACATGTAGTACTTGTAGGGACAGACATGTAGGGAATCTAGCATCAAGTATATTCTTCCTACTCATCTCCTTAATAAAAAACAATAAGAAATCACTTCAAAAAAAATGAGTTGGCAATTTGATCGAGGATCCACAGCAAAGGAGGACACAGGAAACATTTCCATAAATAGTATATAGAGAAACTATCTTGTCCAACACTTATTGAATCTCAAGTATGGAAAAAGTATAATACTGTATAGTTTGGTTATATGATTTACAAACTGCATACGTAAAAGGCAGCAAGAGCTCATTCCTCAAAGCAGCTTTAAAAAAAAAAGAATTCTGTTCACTTGTTTGGTTCTGCCTTGTGAAAGGCTAGGGGTTTTGCTTAAGATTTTGCTCCTTTTTTAGTATCTTTATTTGACTTTGGTAGAATTAAATATAATTTAAAATCTAAAAGAATGATTTTTAATTGGAAGGGAAATAACTATTTTATCTTACTAAACAGACTGGTTTCCCTGACTTACAGTCATTGATTCTTGCTGACTAAGCCCTCACTTCTCATTTTCCATGAGCAAATAGATGATTGAACCACTTACTGGTGTGGTCATGTGCTCCCTTTCCCCCTTCCTGAACCCCAACATGATGAGAGTTTTGCAAAAAAGTCTAGTGTTGTTGCTTCATCGGCAGTGTGGAGATTATAGGCATTCAGCACCTCCCAAGCAGTGAATCACAGTCAGGAGGCAGGGAAGTGTAGACTAAAACTGCTTCCTTTGCGATTATTTGACTGATATTGGAACTTTGGGGATGGAGAAGAGAAATCAGGGCCTTTGTTGGCAAAGGCCCATGCTCCTGAACTTTGGCTGGGGACAGTGTTCAGTGCTTGGTGATGGGTTCATTAGAGCAGGATGCCTGCTGTTATGCTGAGACTGACTATCCTGAAGCATGGGTCCATCTGCAGATCTTCGAAGTCCCAGTTCACCACCAGCACCACGGAAGTGGGATGGACTGGAAGTCAGACAATCTGGTTAAAATCTCAGGATCAATTTCCTGTGTGACAGGAGTGAATTATTTTGCCTTGCTCAGTCTCAGTTTCCCTCCTGGTGCCTTCCAGCTTGAAATCTGTTTCCTTTCATCTACTTATTTACATGAACTTCTGCTTTGGTTTCCTCATTTGTAAAATTGACAAGATGATGTCCAAGATCCCTCCCAGAAATAATGATCAAGGAAATATCAACCCCACAACACCCCCCAAAAAAACCTCAAGGGTAAAATGGTTTCTTCATTGGACAGTCAATCAATGCACATTTATTAAGTGCTTGCTGTATGCCAGCACTGTGCCAGGCTCTGAAGCTATAAAGAAAGACAAAACTAGCTCTGATGAGGGCTGGAAAGATAGAGGAACCTCAAGACTGGAGTTGCCTACTTGGGCTGTCTAAAACAGAATTCACAGACTCAAGCATTCTTGAGGTCAAGGTGGTAAAGATTTATTATGCTTTTCAGTGTGCAAGAGTTTGTAAAGAACCAGCAAACTTAGAGGGGTATAGTCAAAGATTATATAGGATATTCTGTAGTAAGACATGTGCCAGACATGCTATCTAGGCGATTCAAGGTGGTGATTAGGGAGTGATTAAGGAGTGGTTATTTCTTAAAGGAACATACACTTTTAGTATCTACTGTGCAGGTATTGTACCCAGAGTATAGCCCAATGGGGGGGGGGGGGGAGTGGTGTTACATGGAGGTGTGGTTTTAGGCTTTAGAGGTCACTAAGTCAACCAACAGTCAGGCCTGACCGAGGAAGACCTAGTCTGCTCTCATCAATGTCTCATCAATAAACACAAGGGAATATACATGTGTCTAAGTCTAGGATGCATAGGATTGGTTATTGAGTAGTAAATGTTTTAATGACCCAGTGCACAGCCAGTTCAGCCAGTACACAGCTGTTTCAAACTAATGCATTCTGTAGGGGCAGCTGGCTACTGTATCAGGAAGAGAGGTAGCAGTTTTTGATGAGGCAGGCTATCCTTGGGCTGGGGAGAAACTGCCTGGGATAGTGTTTTGAGGCTAGGAAGAAATGTGATTTTTAGAGAGAAATGTGACTTTAAGATTCAGGTCCAAGCACAGGCACCTGAGCCCCCCATCAGCTCCTGACCGTAAGGAGTTCAAATCTAAATAAAGGAGACAATGTGCAAATACAACAAGATCCAGATTTGCGCCACTAACACAACAGGCTAATTCACACAGCATATTCCCATTGATTCCATCTGGCAAGAACCAATTATCACATTTTATCTTATTATTACCTCACCTGTTACTCATTTGATGCATATAACCGGACCACTTTACAAGAGTCAATACTTGCACTAATGAGACCTAGTTCTCCACAGGGGGCATAGGAGATAGATCAGAGGGGAATGGAAATGATTCCTACAGAAGGTGTTGTTGGAATTGACTCTTGTTGCTGTTGGTCCTTTGTTCTCAGAGTGATGGGGTGGTTGGGTGCATGTGCTTGGGCCCCAATTCTAAAATCAACATTTCTCTTAAAAAATAACATTTCTCCCTAGTCTCAAAATACTATCCCAGGCAGTTTCTTCCCATCCCAATAACACAGCCTGTCCCAGCAACAACTGTTATCTCCTTTCTTGATGCAGTAGCCAGTTGTACCTATAAAATTTATTAGTCTGTGTAACTGACTGAACAGACTGTGCACTGGGTCATAACTACATTTACTGCTAACTGACCACTCATATGTATCTTGGACTTAGACATACATATACTCCCTTACATTTATCTTGTCTAACAAGACATTCATGAGAGCAGCCTGGTATTCCTTCCTCATTCCTGACTGCTAGTTGACTTAGTGACCTTTCAGGCCTAAAACCACACCTCTATGGAGCCCTGCCTTGGGCTATTTTCCGATGAACTCTGGGCAAAATACCAGTACAGAACATACCAAAAGTGCATGTTCCTTTAAGAATTGACCAGTCCTAGTCCTACCAGTCCTAGTCCTACCAAATTCTTTATATGATACAAATATAGTTCTGATACCTAAACCAGGAAGAACCAAAACAGAGAAGGAAATTTATAGACCAATTTCTCTAATGAATATAGATGCAAAAATTTTAAATAAGATTTTAGCAAGAAGAATACAGCAACTTATCATGAGAATAATACATTATAATGAGGCAGGATTCATACCAGGAATGCAGGGCTGGTTCAATATTAGGAAAACTATTAGCATTGTTGATCATATCAACAACAAAACTAACAGAAACCACATAATTATCTCAATAGATGCAGTAAAAGCTTTTGACAAAATACAACACCCATTCCTATTGAAAACACTGCAAAGCATAGGAATAAATGGAACTTTCCACAAAGTAATTAGCAGTATCTACCTAAAACCATCAGTAAGCATTATATGCAGTGGGGATAAGCTCTATGCATTTCCAACAAGATTAGGGGAGAAACAAGAATGTCCATTATCACCACTGTTATTCAATATGGTACTAGAAATGTTAGTTGTAGCAACAAGAGAAGAAAAAAGGAATTGAAGGAATTAGAATAGGCAAAGAAGAGACTAAGTTATCATTCTTTGCAGATAATATACTTAGAGAATCTCAGAGAATCAAGTAAAACACTATTTGAAATAATAAAAAACCTTGGCAAAGTTGCAGCTTACAAAATAAACCCACATAAATCATCTGCATTTCTATATATTACTAAGAAAGCCCTACAGGAAGAGATAGGAAGAGAAATCCCATTTAAAGCTATGGTAGATACCATAAAATATCTGGGAGTCTACCTGCCCAAACAAACCCAGGGACTATATGAACATAATTACAAAACATTTTTTGCACAAATGAAGTCAGATCTCAGTAAGTAGAAAATCATCAGTTACTTGTGGAGAGGCCCAGCCAATATAATGAAAATGACAGTTCTACCTAAATTAATTTATTTATTCAGTGCCATACCAATCAAACTACCAGATAATGATTTTCTAGAACTAGAAAAAATAATATGAAAATTCATCTGGAAGAACAAAAGGTCCAGAATATCAAGGGGACTAATGAAAAGAAATACTAGGGAAGGTGGCCTATCTCTACCAGATCTCAAATTGTATTATAAAGCAGCAGTTATCAAAACCACTTGGTACTGGCTAAGAAAGAGAGGGGTAGACCAGTGGAATAGGTTAGGTACTCAAAACACAGTAGTCAATGAATATCTCAATCTATAGTTTGATAAATCCAAGGATCCCAGCTTCTGGGATAAGAACTCACTGTTTGACAATAATTGCTGGGAAAAGTGGATAACAGTGTGGCAGAAACTAGGCATAGACCAATGCCTGACACTGCACACAAGAATAAAGTCCAAATGGGTACATGATCTTTGTATAAAGACTGATACTATAAACAAATGAGTGGAGCAAGGAATAGTGTGTTTATCAGTTTTATGGAGAATGGAAAGATTTTGGACCAAACAAGAGATAGAAAACATTATGAAGTGCAAAATGGATAATTTTGATTACATTGAATTGAAAAGTTTTTGCACAAACAAACCCAAGTCAACCAAGATTAAAAGGGAAGCAGAAAACTGAGAAAGAATTTTTCCAACTAGTATCTGTGATAAAGACCTCATTTCTAAAATATATACAGAACTCAGTCAAATGTACAAGAATACAAGTCATTCCCCAATTGATAAATGGTCAAATGATATAAACAGACAGTTTTCAGAGGAAAAAATTAAAGCTATCTGTAGTCATAAGAAAAAATGCTCTAAATCACTCTTGACTAGAGAGATGCAAATCAAAAGAACTCTGAGATACTGCATCACACCTATCAGATTGGCTAAGATGACAAAACAGGAAGATGGTAAATATTGAAGATATGGGAGGGTTGGAACATTAATTCATTGTTGATGGAGTTGTGAGCTGATCCATCCATTTTGGAGAGCAATTTGGAAGTATGCCCAAAGGGCTACAAAAATGTGCATACTATGTTACACAGTAATACTGCTTCTAGGACTGTATCCCAAGAGATCATAAAAATGGGAAAGGGTCCCACATGTACAAAAATATTTACAGCAGCTCTCTTTGTGGTGGCCAAATACTGGAAATCAAGGGAATGCTCATCAATTGGTGAATGGCTGAAAAAACTGTGGCATATGAATGTAATGGAATACTATTGTACTATAAGAAATGATGAACAGGAGGACTTCAGGGAGGTCTGGAAAGACTTATATGAACTGATACTGAGTGAAAGGAGCAGAACCAGGAGAACTTTGTACACAGCAACAACCACAATGTGCAAGGAATTTTTCTGGTAGTCTTAGTACTTCTTTGCAATGCAAGGACTTAAAAAACTCTCAATGGTCTTTTAAGACAAAATGCCTTCCACATCCAGAGAAAGAACTATGAAATTTGATAGCAGAATGTAGCAGATCATTTTCTTTTGTATTATGTTATATGATTCTCCCATTCATTTTTATTCTTCTGTGCAACATGACTAAGGTAAAAATGTATTTAATGGGAATGTATGTGTAGAACCTATATAAAATTGTTTGCCATCTCAGGGAGGGAATGGGGAGGGAGCGGGGAGGCAGGAGAAGGGAGGGGGAAAAAATCTAAGATATATGGAAGTGATTGTAGCACACTGAAAACAAATAAAGTAATTTTAAAAACAGAATTGACCACTTCTTAACCATTCCTTAATCCCACGCTGAATCACCTAGTTAGCATATTTGATACATGTTTCCTATAGAATATCCTATATAAATTTTACTTGTACCCCTCTAAGATTGCAGGTTCCCTAAGAACTCTTGCCTACTGAAAAGAATAATAAATCTTTACCTTGACCTCAAAGATACTTGAGTCCATGAATTCTTCTCCAGGTGGCCCACACAGGGAATTCCAGTCTTGAAGTTCCTCTACTCAGTGGCCCCCACCACCACCACCCTTCGAGCCCTCATCTAGAGGACCACTGATTTCAGGAAGTTGATGTCTTGACTTGCAAGTGAATTGGATTTAAGTGAGTTAGGGCTGAAGGATGCTGTAGGAACTAAGAGGCAGTGTTGAAGAAGGACAGCATTCCAGGCATGGGGGACAGATTGCACAAAAATAGGGAGGTGAGAAAATGTTGTGTTTGAGGAACAACAAGTCAGCTAGAATATAGCTGGATAGTAGAATTTGGCATGGGAAGTGTAAAAGGATTGGAAAGGTAAGAAGAGACCAGATCCAGAAGGGCTTTAGATGACAATTTGAGGACTTTGTATTTGAGTCTAACTATTGCTTCTTCTAATCTATGTAACCAACCATTCCTCTCATTAGCTTCAGGACCTCCAGAAATCCCCAAATCAGAAGGTTGCTTCCAATTTTGGATACGTTCACATGGGACACTTGTTTGCCTGTGACCACGAAAAACAAACACAAGAGAGGCAAGGGTAAAATCCATGTTTCAGCTTGTCTGAACTGCCATGGCAACATGGAGGTGGAAAAGAGGGGCTGACCAAATCATTCTCTCACAAGGCAGTCCATTCTAACTCATCAGAAAGTTCTTCCTTATTTTAAGCTGAAATGTGTTTCCCAATAACCTCCCTGCATGAATTCTTCTTCTGTCTCATAGAGCTACACAAAATTCTAAATCTTTATCCACATGATGGATTTTGAAAATTTGAATATTTGAAATATTTGATGGTCAATAGTATGTTCTCTGCTGTAACCTATCTTTCTAAGGTTAAACATCCTGACTGGTGTGACATACTGATGTGACATGGTGTGACATTCTAGATTATTTGTGTGAATAAGGGCAGTCCAAGGAGTTGAGAAGCTGTCCAGGGAATTTGTTTTTCCATATTAGAGTCAACTAGAACCATCTCCTAGAAAAACTGTTCTCAGGGAGCATCTAGGTGGTGCAGTGGATAGAATGTTGGGTCTGGAGCCAGGAAGATTCATCTTCCTAAATTCAAACCTAGCCCCAGACACTTACTAGCTATGTGACCCTGGACAAGTCTTGTTTGCCTCAGTTTCCGCATCTGTAAAATGAGCTGAAAAAGGAAACAACAAACCACTCCAGTATCTTGGCCAAGAAAGCCACAAAACAACTGAACAACAACAATTCTGACTTTCCAGAAGAGGGGTATTTTCCAGAAGAGGGCTATTTGTCACAGGATTCTGAGAAGTCAAACAACTTGCCTAAAATTATCCAGCGAGCTGCAGAATTGCCAAGGAAACCCCAATGGGACAAGAAGGAGTCAGACACAACTGAAATGACTCAACAACCACAACAAGGGAGAAATGGAAGGGATGTGGGATGGGTTTCTAGTCTACCAGTTCAAAGAGAAGAGAGAGAAAATGTCTCTGAAATGCAGTTAATAGAACTGGCCAGTAACCCAGAATTATGGGAGAGTTCAAATAATGAGAGATCTGCTAGATGCCTAATTTTATTCAGAAAAGGGTATCTGATAAATCCTTGATGTGACTTACTAATAATTTCATTTCTCAAAAGGTAGAGAAAGTAATGAAAAGAACTGCTCTTGACTTAACTGTGACAATATGATAGAAGTAACAGAAACAAGATCACCTTGGAATTTGCAATGGTAAAGGCAATGAATGGTGGACACAGCCAGATGTGGACTCCTTTTCACTAAGAGAGGCAAAGTTTAGGCTCTAGACTATTAGCAGAGAGAGGACAGTTGGTAGAACCAGTGTGCTCTCTTAAAGGAAAATGGTAGGTAGCACTCAACGGATCATTGCAGCTGAAGCCCATGAGGAGGCAAGAGCAACAACTGCTTGGGTGGGGGGAGGAGGGGAGGGAGAGGAAGGGAATGATAAGGGAGGGAGAGAGGAAGGTGGAGATAAAGGCAGGGAGGGAGGGAGGGAGGGGGAAAAAGGGGAAGGAGAGGGGAAAAGAAGAGTAAGGAGTAGGGAGAAGGAAAGTCAGGGGCAGGAGCAAGTGGGAGACAAATGCCAGTGGGCAGCAATGCCAGTATGTTGCCCTCACCAGAAGATTCAGTTCTCTCTGCAGCATGAGAAGCTTACAGGGCTCCTACAACAGCTTCGTATTGCCTAAGTCCCCATTCATTGTGTCTTTGTGTATTGACTCTCCCCAGTTGTTTGTCTCCTTATAAGAGAGTTTGTGTCAGGTTTATGGGACAAATATTCTCTTATTTTTCTTACTCTGTACTAGTTCCTAAATTTTTTGTGCTTTGAAGAAGAAAAAACAACTCAAATCTTAGATTGGATTAATAAATTCATAATCAGTCAATAAGATTTTAGCATATTGTTTATAATGTTTCATTGGACTGATTAGAGTTAAGGGAAGACACAGACTATCTTCAAAGATGGCATCATCTAGATTATTATTATAAGTAACTAGGAATTATTACTCCATAAGCCAAAAATTCAGAGACCTGAACAAAAAGAAATAGATTTATGATTCACTGAGACAGTATCAGGTTAGTTTAATTCGGTTCAGCAAACATGTCTTAAGTCACTAGGACATGCCAGGGGTTGTGATGAGCATCCAAAGACAATAATGAAACAAGCCTACCCCTCAGAGCTTACATTCTCCTTGGGGAGTAAAAGTTGTACACTCACTGGTGGACCTGGATGCTTAAGGCACATGCAGAGGAGGTGGAAATAAACCCTTTTGATAAAGTAAATAACCATTCTTTATTTATCTGTCTTTCATGGTTGTATTTTTGAATTCTGGCAACCCCCAATAATCTTGCCTTTCTGATGTAGCTTTACCATAATGTAAATAATATATGATCAACAAATCTATAATTACAGTCACAAAAGTTTAGGGCAGGGTAAAGAGCAATGAATCTGGAAGAATGAGACCTAGCTCCTCTAGCTACTACCTGTGTGACTTTGGACAAGTCACTTAGGCTATGAAATAAATACAAAATAGCTTCAGAGGGACAGAGGACTAAGAAATGGATGAGGTTTAGCCTGTTTGCTGTTGTTCAAGCCTTTTCATTCCTGTACAACTCTCTGTGGGACCTCATTTGGGGTTATCTTGGCAGGGATACTGGATTGGTTTGCCATTTCCTTCTATAGCTCATTTTACAGATGAGGAAAATGAGGCATTAAATGACTGGCTATTGTCTGAGACCAGATTTAAACTCAGGAAGTTTATCTTCCTGACTGCAGTTCTAGTGCTCTCTCCCCTGTACCAGCACCACCTAGCTGCCCTGAGGATTATTACTACCTTTGTGATAATGGTTAGTTCATTTAATGTCTCACCAGTATGGGTTGAAAGAAGTCAGGACATTTAACCTTATGAAGGCAGGTCATAGCAGAGAGCATACTACTAATTTTCAAATATTTCAAATGTCCAAATGTTTCAAAAGCCATCATGTGAACAAGATTCTGTGTAGCTATATGAGGAAGAAGAAGAATTCATGCAGGCAGATGACTGGGAAACACATTTCAGCTTAAAATAAGGAAGAACTTTGGGTTGGGTTAGAATGGACTGCCTTGTGAGAGAATGACTTTGTCAGCCCCTCTTTTCCACCTTCATGTTGCCAGGCAGTTAAGGAAAGTCTAAACCTTGCCTCTTTGGTGTTTGTTTGTTCTTGGTCACAGACAAACAAGTATCCTGTGTGAACATATCCAAAATTAGAAGCAACCTTATAATTCTGGAATATCTGGAAGTCCTGCAACCACTGAGAAGAATGGTTTGGTATGGTGGAAATCAAGGAAGACTTTTCACGCTCACTTGGACTTAGCTTTGAAAGAAGCTAGGTAACCACTCTAGTATCTTTTGCCAAGAAAACGCCAGGGACAGTACAATCCACCAGGGCAGCTATGTTCCAGACCTGAAGTCAGAAAGATTCATTTTCCTGAGTTCAACTCCAACCTCAGACACTTAATAGCTCTGTAACCCCGGGCAAACCATTTAACCCCATCTGCCTCTGCTTCCCCATCTGCAAAAATGAACTAAAGAAGAAAAAGAGCTAGAGAAGTGACTCCAATATCTTTGCCAAGAAAACCTTCGATGGGGTCATAAAGAGCCAGAGACAGCAGACATGACTGGAATCACTAAACAGCAACAAAGGTAATGAAGGGGATGGTTTTGGTAAAACCTGCGATGACACATGAAATGACGCAGAATGAAGTGAGAGATCCAGGAGAATGATTTACACAATTGCAGCAATGTGATAAAGACAAACAGCTTTGCAAGACCTGGAAACTTCGGTCAACACAAGGCCCAGCACACAGTTCCAGAAGACCCAAAGATGCCCATCCCCTGATACAGAGGCGACAGACTCAGAGCATAGACTGAGACCTTTCTTTCATGTGATCAGTGCAAGACTTTGCATGATTTGTGTATACATTTTAGTAACAGAGTTATTTATTTGTTTGTTTTTTAAACTTGTTTTCTCTATTGGGAATGAATGAAGATCTAAAAATAAAATAAATTTAACTGAAGGAAGCTGAGGATTCTAAGAGGCAAAGAAGAGAGGTCAACAAATATTTATTAATCAGGTACAAGGCATTGTACTTAATTTAAGGAGTAGTTTTCCGATTACATGGATATTTATCTCTCAAATATAGAATCTCATACTTTGGTAGTTTCCCACTTCTCTTACACTAAGGCAAGAATCAGGCAAAATGTGATATAGTGGGAAAGACATCGGAGTTAGGAGACCTGGATGTCAGTCTTGACTTTGTATGACACTGATGAGGTAAAGTAGAAAGAGGTCTAGATCTGGAGTCAAAGGACTTAGGTAAATCCTTTCTCTGAGGATTACGTCTTGTTCTTCAACCATTTTCATTCCTGTCCAACTCTTTGTGGGACCTCATTTGTGATTTTCTTGGCAGAGATACTACAGTGGTTTGCCATTTCCTTTTGCAGCTCCTTTTATATAGAAGGAACTGAAGTAAACAAGGTTAAATCACTTGCCCAGGGTCCCATGGGTACTAGATTCGTGAGGCTAGATTTGAACGCAGGAAGATCAATCCAGATGCTCTCAGCCACCTGGCTGCTCTGGGGATTACTACCTTTGTGATAAAGGTCAATTCATTTAAAGTCTAAGGAATGCTGGAGTCACTTCTAACCATTATATTTTCAGAATGAGCATTCATACCTCTATGCTACAAATCAGGGCTTCATGTATTGTCTTGTTGATTGTCTAGACTGAGGAGAGGGATGGAGAAAAATGTTAACAATGCAAATTATACTTAAAAGTGTATCTGGCATATCTTTGGGAGTGGCGGGGAGGAGAGATAGCTATTTGGGCGACAGGTAAGTGGTGCTGTGGGTAGGACATTGGGCTTGGAACTAGAAAGACTTATCTTCATGAGTTCAAATCCAGCCACTGAAACTTTCTAGTTGTGCTACCCTGGGCAAGACACTGTTTGCCTCAGTTCTTTATCCCTAAAATGAGCTGGAGAAGGAAATTGCAAATCACTCCATTATCTTGGCCAAGAAAACCCTCAAAGGAGCCAGGAAGAGCTATATACAACTGAACAATAACCACAAAAAGTAGTTATTAAGTATTTACCAGTACGCACTTAGTCTTAATGTCTTCAATTACAATACAGACATGAAGAGGTTAGATGGATGACTGCTGAGGTCCTCTCCAGCTCCAAATCTGTCATCTCTTATGGCCCTATGGTCTCTTTACTTCTCCACTCAATTCAGGGTCCAGTACTGTCCAACTCTTTCTGAGCCTGTGAACCATATTGTCTATAAGGTTTTCTTGGAAAAGTGATTGGAGTGGTTTGGCATTTCCCTCTCCAGTGGATTAAGGCACACAGAGGTTAAGGGACTTGTCCAAGGTCACTCAGCCAGTAAGTGCCTGAGGCCACACTGAAGCTCAGGTCTTCCTGACTCCAGGTCCAGAACTCTATGGTCTGCACCACTGGGTTACCCTTAAGTTACTACCTTTAAAATGGCTCCTTTGTCCTGGATGATTTTCCTCCCTGTGGCCTTCTACCTGTGACATACTTGGATTCTCAGCATTGTCCTTTTCCTCACTAACAGAAAGCTCCAGATAGAATCTAAAAGCACTGAAAAGGAAAGGAGCTGTTTGGCAGGGAGAAGAGAGGCCCAGGACCATTCCAGGAAGCGATATCAGAAGTGGAATTTTGCCTGCTTTGCCAAGGGTAGACCCCAATTCAACCACCCTCTGTATTTCTATGAGAAGTTAGCACTGTTCTAGTCAAACATCTCTGACTGATCAATTTGCTTTATTGGCTTACAAATGAAGGATAAGAAACCTGGAAAGGAAAATCAATGCCAGATTGACTTTTAAGAGAATGTTCATTGGCTCACATGCCCCAACTGGCCTCAGTCATTGGGGTTATTCTTCTTCAGAAGGGAGACTTAGGATTTCTCTTTGGAGGATGTTTCTTTGCTAATGATAGACTTCATTGATTTGTATATCTAGGGAGGACATAAAACATGGGAAAAACATGTAGAAGACTGGAGAAAAAGAGAAGTGACTTCATGGGTCAATGTGTCAATGCATTTTGTACCATCTCAGAGTTGGAAAACATGCCTGAAAAGAATGTCTTCTCTATAAGACCTCCCAAATTGTCATTCTGCTTTAATTGGAGAACTCCAGTGATCTAGAACCTTCTGCAGCAACCTGATTCCACTCTGTGTAGATTATAACAATAATAATAGATAACATTTATATGTGCCAGAAATTGTGCCAAGTGCCTAAGCTTGGATTTGAACTCAAGTCTTCCTGATTCCAAGCCAAGTGCTCTATCAAGTGCAACATTTAGCTGCCTGTAAGTGAAGCTAGTGAAAAATGATAATGAATCACACACACACACACACACACACACACACACACACACACACACACACACACACACATCACTCATTTCTGCCAGGCACTGTGCTAAGCACTTTATGATTATTGTCTCATAATAATGACCTGACAGGTGCTATTAATACCCCTATTTTACATATGAGGAAACTGAGGCAAACAGAAGGTCAATTACTTGCCCAGGGTCACACAGCTACTAAGTATCTGAGGCTTCAGTTGAACTCAGGTCTTCCTGAGTCTAAGCCTGACCCTCAATCCACTGCCACCTAGCTGCCCCAGAAAGGTTTTCCTTGCCTTTTACCTTTGGAGGCCAATCAAAACAAGATTCTCATCTTTCTTCCACAAGAGAAAACCTAATGAGTCAGTCAGTTATACCCTACTTAAAGCGGAGGACAAGATGCTACACTCAGATAACTTTGGGATAGGGGCCAGTTAGGAGTTGTTGGTGGATACCATACCCCAATTGGAGTCAGGAAGACCTGAGTTCAAACTCAACCTCTGAAATTCAGAGGGCCAAAGAGGATTTTAGATCTCCCATATACATCCCCAGAACAGCTAACACAGTGTCTCCATCAGGAGCCATCAAAAACTTAGACTCACTAAGGAAAGGTAGTTTCAAGATTCTACAAGAAAACCAGCAGAAAAACTTACACAATGCATGAGGGGAATTTTATGACAACTCCAAGGAGAGAAAAAGACTTCTAGAAACCAGGAAGTATGAGTTTCCCTTTTGCCACACGTATACCTCTAACTTAAGCCCACTTTCCTTTACCCATATATTTCTGAATGGGAAAATGTGTTAGACTTTTGAGGTTCTGTTTTGTACCAACTGCTCTTACTATACTATCTTACTAAATGTTCCTTTCTTAAAACTACTTAAGTCTGGCAGACTAATTGTCATCAGCTTAGAACCATGGGTGACAAAGACAAAGCCCTCCCCAGGCCCTCAGAGCCACCCCTAGACCTTGAGGGGAGACATAGTAGAGCTCTGAGCATGTGACCTGCCAAGTGTGAGTGTGAGCCGGGAGAGTGGCTCCAGGACAAGTAACATAATAGTAATGTCATATATAAATAGTCCATTCAAGTTCTTTATCTATATAATCTCCTTTGGGCCTCATGACCACACTCTAAGACAAGTGCTACAAAGATAATTACACTCATTTAATAGATGAGGAAACTGAGGCTCAGACAAATACATGGACTTGCCCCTGGTCTCAGAGCTAGTATTGGAAGTGGAACATGAATCCACATCTTCCTGACCACATGCTGCCTTCCTCTTCTTGAGATGCTGCTTAAGTTTTCTCCCCTCCAGACTAAATATCCCTAGTTTATTAAATCCTCCAATGGCATGTTCTCTAGTCCCCTCACCTTTCTAGTCACCCTTCTCTGGACTCTCACCAGCCTGGGTCTACTTCCTCTCTGTGTCATAGAGGCACTTGTGAGCATTGCCTGTGAAGAACAAAGTGACAAATTCTACCAAGCTGGAAAAGCTTTGAGTATGGCCCACATGACAAGCTGAGCTTGTTGCCTGATGACTAGACGGGTTGATTACAGAAAGGCTGACCATGAGGTGATGAGCACTTTGGCCATGGCAACTCCATGACATTTCTGCCCTTTGAAATCTCAAATTTGGTGATCTCATTGACATGCATGCTCCCTCCAGGGATCCAGATCACAGGCCATCTGTGCTTTCTCATCTTCTGTTACTCTGGTTCAGGGCCTCCCAATAAATTCTCCAGAGTATAACCCAACAACCTGGAGTGAGCCTGCCTCTAGATCTCTTGGCATTGCATGATAGAACATTCAGCTTGTCCATCACATATCTTTATCTATGTGACTGGTCCATCTCATTTTCTGATCATAACTTTCTTGTAACATCTCCTATGTGCCTCTTTATTGGCGATACACTGCAGCCTGTCCAATGTCCTATGGCTGATCCATGACTTTGATTCTTCAAACACCAGGTTGGTCCATAACTTGAAGTCATACAGCGTTGCTAGAAGAATATTGATACTAAAATGATGGGTTCCCTTGTTTTAGAAAGAAGCTTAGGATGATTAAAAAGCACTGCCTGTTTCCCAAGGGCAACCCAAACTGCTCTTCTCCTGTTCATTTCCACCCTGCTCACTCTCCATTTGCAACGTCTTTCAAGATATATGAAATATTAGATCATTCTATGGGTTACACATACAACCATCTAAAAGTTGGCAACCAACAAAACAAAAATACGAAAAGGCTCTCAGTTCTGTGGTGCTCTCCTCTCCTGCTATAGTAAAAGAAGAAAGAAACCTTTATTAAGCACCTACTATGGCCAGGTACTGTGCTAACTGTTTTATAAGTTTGATTCTTACAACATTCTGGGGAGGAAGATGTTATTATTATCCCCATTTTATACTTGAGACAACTTGAAACAAATAGAGGTTAGATGACTTGCCCAGGGTCACACAGCTAGTAAGTATCTGATGCCAGATATGAACTTAGGTCTTCCTGACTCCGGGTCCAACACTGTACCACTTGACTGCCTAATGATGTCAAAATGGCAGAAAAGGGGGTAAAGAGTACTAAAAATAACAGATGTTAGAACATCTATAAACATTAAATGTATTCTATGTGTGAGATCTTTGACCAACTAGTCAAGTAGTCTTACTACTAGAGGAACTGAATCCTATCAAAATTGGCATTTCCCTATAAGTGAAACCAGAAGACAAGAGGAAGTTGCAGCTAAATAGAAGGGTGACTTTTAGATTCTCTATGGAAAGAAAAATTTTCAAAGCTAGAAGAGTTGTTTTCGTCATCTACACAACTGTAAAAAGTCATCTCATGGTACATCATTTCATGTGATATATTTTATGATCCTTTTGCCAGCAGTATTTAAAATGAACACAGGGGAAAACATCACCATGATTACATTCCCAGTATATGAGTCAGTATCTGCTGCAGAACATGAGGAGGTAGGCAAATTTTATTGGGAATTTTATGAGATACTCTCAATGAAAACAACATACACTCACTGACTTCAATGCAAGGATGTTCACAGGGGAAGAAATGGACAATTTTTTGGAAAATATGACTCAGGATCAAGAAACAAGAGTCTGAAGGTTTTGCAGACTATGGAGAATCTTAAGCCTGTATATCATAAACACCTGATTCAAGAACAGTCAAGAGGTGCTGAACACCCTGAGGACCTAATAACATCACCCAGAAAAATGAAATTGATTATATCTTAATTGACAGGAAATGACTGGTCACCTGTGTGAGTCATTTCTGAATCAGCCATCTGTAATGTAATCAAACTATCAACTAGTTAGAACAAAGATAAAAATCAACACCAAACTAGAAGAAAGGATAAAAGTGGGGAAAATATAGAACAATTAAAACCACTCTAACATGGCCCATGTTAAACCAGTAACTGATATCCCCCTAGATGGGGAATGAATTGGGAATGATGGAAAGAAAAGATTCATGATGAAACATGATAAAGTGATGGGAAATAGACATTATCATGGATTTCACCATTTCTTTTGGAAGTTTAACTGATGTAAAGCAATGATCAAAATGAAAACAGTAAAAGAATCTGGAGACTACATCAGCCATCAAGCACTCGACCTCTCTGACAAGTGGAAGGTTATGGCTGCTGAGGGAAATTGTAGTGCAGAATGTGAACTCATTCGTAAACTCTTGCAGAGGAATATTATGAAAGATTATAAGCAACATCACCTCATAAAAAAGTGAGATGAGATATATATGAAGGAAAAACAAATTTACAGTGAGATTAATGTTAAACACAATTAAGCCATCTCATCCTGAGAACTTTTAGGGATAAAACTCTAATTATAATATGAGAAAAAAATGTAAAATATCAGTGAACATTTCAGTACAAAATATTCTCTTCATCAAACACAGTAGAGCTGCTTGATTTGGACTCTTTAACAACATAGTCCCCAGAATACTACGTGAAGAAGTTCAGGAATCACGTCAGTGGAAATAAACACAGAAAGACCTGCTGACCAGACTCAGTATTCACAGTTGATTCACTTTGGGGATGACACGATATTGAGATTACTGATGGCTTGATTCTGAAGAAATCTAAAAGAGGAAGAACATCAAAAATGAGTAAAAAAAAATCACCACTGGTATTTCTAACTTCAGGAAGACAATCATGATCCCCACATGTGCCAATATCTCTACAAAATATTTAAGAGAATAATACACTGGTATGGTGATTAACTTACGAGAATGATGATAGACAAATTTTTACAAATTATATTCTACAACAGACCACACCTTTACAGTCACATAACTGCCTGAAAAGCACAAAAATGCAAGGTCCCTTTTGTGTATAGTTTGCTGGCTACAAAAGAGCATTTAATCTGGTAAAGCAAGATACTGCCTTAGTGGTCCTCCTCCCACATCAAAACCACACAAAATTCATTAAAAAATTCAGTGACAGAGATAACTGGTCAATATTTATTTTGCTATCAATACCCAATAGAGCATAAGACAGGAAAATGTCTGCTCCCTAAAGGTGTATTCCATTGTCATGGAGGATGTCTAATGCAGAGTTCAAATGAAAGAGGGATTCCCTATAGACGGTGAGATTCACTCTAATTGCTTCCTTACAAAAGAAGTCAAAATTTCCTAAGTGAGGTTTCTAATCACACACAAGAGTTCAACCTAATGATCAACACAGGAAAGCCAAAGTAGAATGCCCACTATACCAATTAACGTGTGCAGCTAGATTGACAGTCAAATAAGTGCATATATTTGGGCATGTATCATATATATACATATATATGTATATATGCAAATATATATAATATAGATAGATGGAGACATAAAGCACATAAACAAATATGGCAGAGAGACAATAATCTGGGCCCAGAATTAGTTAGGAAAACAAGAGTCGGCAAGGTCACTCTTGGGAAATTGTACAGCTCCTTTGATGTCCACAAGCTTCCTCTGAAACAAAGGCCCATATTTTGAACATCAATATTATTCCAATGATTTCATGAGATTTTATGCCATAATGTGTACAGCAGAAAATGAGACAAGGAATCAAACGTCTCAAGCTAAAAAGACCTTAGAGGTTATAGAGTCCTAACTCCTCCAAGACATGTTGCTGTTCAGGAAACAAAGGCCCACAAATGTTAAGTGACTTCCCCAGGGTCATACAACAAGTAATTATCTGAGGTGGGATTTGAACCCATATTTTTCAAACTGCAAGCCCAGTTTCCTATCCACTACATGGGGATAATCAATTTCCCAGTTTATAACATTTTTTGCAAATTCCTTTCAACAATAACAAAAATGGATTGTGAATTCCCAGGGCAATTTAATAGTCCACTTATAATATTTTGCAATTATTTCCTGCTTATGGCATAATTTTAAAAGATTTAGCACAAATCCATTAGACCATTGTCGTGAACTCCTTGAAAGTTCAAAAACCACTTGGGAATGAATGAGCTGATGTGCTGCCTCTGAGGAATGAAAATTATGAGTCATCTAAAGACAATGTAGAGACCTGTCAGTGTGCATACATGCTTGGCAGCATACCACTAATGAAGAATTATGTGCAAGAAATAAAAGATTATCAAGAAGATCAAAGATACGTGTGGATGACAGAAATAAGGTAGTCTGATCATTTATCTACAGCATGGACAATGATAATGTAAGGAAAGCAGACTTTAAAGACTTAAGAATTCCAGTCAATGCAGTGAATGGTCATGACTTCAAAAGACTGGTGATGGCATGTGCTTCCCACCTCTTCAAAGAGAGAGGATGGACTAGAAATACAAAACGAGATGTGTTCTCAGACAGGGAAACTACGTGAATATGCTTAGCTTGGCTGTATTTATTGGTTACAATGAAAAATGTTATAATAATGCATAAGGCAGCTAGGTGGCATGGCAAAGAGAGCACTGGGTCTGGAGTCAGGAATACCCGTGTTCAAACCCTGCCTCATTTAACTCTCTCTGTGACCCTCAGTCAGGAAGTCACTTAACCTCTGCCTACTTCAGTTTTCTCGACCCGTAAAACAGAGATAATAATAGCCCTTACTCCTCAGAGTTGTGGTGAGGATCCGATGGGATAATATGAGTAAAGCACTTAGCACGGTGCCTGGCACATAGTAGGGACTTAAAAGCTTGTTACTCTTTAGTGGAAGACAGATTGATGGGCAGTGATAGTGATGACAAATCTAATCATTTTAGGGAGGATACAATTACTATATGGAAGGATAGGATGTTTGGAATACATGAGACTCTTGCTCATTAGCCAGCTGGCTGGTTAGATTAAGCTCATTACTACATGTTTAATTAACAATACCTGCACACACCCTTGTTCATTTAATGAGGGTGGGCCTTCTCCATTAGCTCCCAAGTCTGGATTCTCAAGATCATGAGTGGACATATCTATGCAAATATGCCCAATGTGCCCTGGCTAAATGAAAGGAGTAGTCAGCTGTCAAAAAGGAAAAAAAGTATCTTGCTAGAGGCAGCTCCTTATAGAGGAAAGAGTACTAGAGTGGGAATCTAGAGGCCTGATTCTAGCAATGATTCTGCCAATAGTTGGTACTATGGCATGGAAGATGCTGTCTTACCTTCCTACACCATTGCTGACTCATCTCTAAAGCAGGGAAGCTGAACTACATTTTCAAAATCTCTTCCTTTTCTGAAATTCTTATTCATTCTTTCTTCAATCTCCTTGTATTCCTCTCAGATGCAGAAGGCCTGATAGTTACCAGAAACTTTATGGAAACAAAGGGCACATCCATCACTCAGGGAGTAGTTGAAGAAATTGTGGTGTATGAATCTAATTGAACACTACTATGTGATAAGAAAAACTGAATATGAAGAATTCAGAGAATCTTGGTGAAACTTATATGAACTGATGCAAAGTGAAAATAGAACCAGGAGAATAATATATGACAATTAGGTAAATGAAAAGAATGCCAAAAGGAAGCCAAACTTTGTAATTATAATGTTCAGAGTTGGTCTTGATGAAGAAATGATGACATATGCTTCCCTCCTCTCAGTAGAAAAGTGAGAGATTACAGAGGCAACCTGTTGCTTATACTGCCACTTGTGATCACTGCATTGATTATTTTTGCTTAACTCGTTTTCTTTGTTAAAATCAGACAATTAACATTTATTATTTTGTTTGGTTGTTTTTCAGTCATATCCTACTACTCTTCATTACTCTATTTGCAATTTCCTTGGCAAAGACATTGGAGTGATTTGCCATTTCCCTCTCCAGCTTATTTTACAGATGAGGAAAATGAGACAAATAGGGTTAAGTGACTTGTCCACGGTCATACAGATAGTAAGTATGTAAGATTGAATTTGAACTCATGCAGATGAGTTCCTAATTCCAAGCCCAGTGTGCCACCTAGATGCCCTAACATTTGTTAAGGGTCTACTATGTGCCAGGCACTCTGCTAAGTCCTGGGAATTCAAAGAGCAGAAAAAGAGAGTCCTTGCCCTCAAGGAGTCTATAATCTAATTAGGGAAGAGAAGGAGGATTCAATGTAGTGTGATAAAGGTATAATCTAGAAATGACAGCAATGTAAAGACAAAAGGTCTTCTATTTTAAAAAACTTTGGGTTTTTAAAAACTTTTTTGAAAATCTTATTCATACCATGTACCACCCTAAAAAAAAAAATCTGCTTTCTGGAGGTCGACAGAGAAGGAAGGAGAAGTCTTCCTGTGTCCACTGAGCCCACATCATTGCATTAAGCTCTTTCATCTGGCCTGGGATCCTGTCCATAGTGACATCACTACCTTGCTGCAGACACATCATAAGCTTAACAAATGTTGATTAAGCCAAAGTGCCTGGAAGGCCAAATATCAACTAAGGCCAAGTATCAACTAAGGATCAACTAAGAGAACAGGTGAGTAATGGAAGCTCTTCTGTGGTCCAGCTGTGAAAGGAGACTAAGGGCTCTTACCTCTGATGGGGAACTTTCCTGCACAACAGGTTCTAGGCCAAAACAAAGGAGATAAACCTGACCTTTGGTGCCCTCCCGCAAGTGCTCTCCACTCCCTTCCTACTATTACTTCTGCCTGTCCTCTAGCAGAGGCAACTCCTCCAGAGACTCTTCCCCCATCCCATTTCCCTCCACCTGCTTTAGGAGTCTATACCATCTTCAATTTTTGCTGTCAGGTGTTGAATCATCTATAAACTGATAAATTCTACTAACAAACATTTATTTAGCACCTTCTATAAGCAAGGTACTGGGGAACAGAAATGAAACAGTCTGTGTCCTTAAAGATTTTAATGGGATAACCAAAGAATTTGCTCATTAAGCTTAATGTATGAACTTCCCCACAACAGTTTTATTTTTTAAGGATATTCATGAATATCCTAAACCTTCAAGTCCCAAAGAATGAAGCTATGATGGAATGCTCATTTGATTTCTTTAATATGGGAGGTGGGGTCAGGAATGCCTTCAAATCACAATGAGGGGGCAACTGTGTATTAAATGATTGTGACAAACAGACCCACAAAGTATCTACTGTGCTTCAGCAGCATCCTATTTGCCCCTCCCATAAGATTACCCCTTCACTAAACTCTACCACAGGAGCTAATTGTTTCAGACCAGGGACACTTCTTTCTATAATAGTAGATGAGGCCTATTGTAGGAGCTTTTTATGAAGGACTTGCCTTCTGCATGCCACCTCAACCAGTTTGGTTTATTGCAAAACCTAAACAATTATGCGGCCAAATAAAAACCTGAAGGACATGTTTGCTTTGAAGGGTTCAAACAAACCAAACACTTAACCTCAAATATTAAATGAAAACTTTCTCCTTGAGGGCCACCCCAGAAACTTCCTTGAAACATCAAATTTCCCTCATAGACTAACAGTAGTTTCTTTTCTTCCTTCATGCCCCCCCCCCAAAAAAAACCCAAACAATTGTTTCACTGGCTCCTCTACCCTTTCAAATTAGAATAATGTGATAGCTAAGATATCATGACCCACCAACTTATCTCACCTTCTTCCTCATTGACTACTTTCTGCCTTCATATGAGCCAGGAATACTTCCTTTTTAAATCCTCCATTCCTTTTTCTCATTCCCACTCCCTCAAATTATTTTATCCTGACTACTCATCCTATTAGGACCCCCCACCTTTCTTCCTCCTAATTAATCCTGAAAGTTCAGTACTTGATGAAACACTCAGGGTATTACTGAGGCTTCCCTACCCTCCCCAGCCTTCCCCCACCTCAATATTCTCAGCCCTGCTATCACCTCTTTTTTTCCTGAGTCTTTTTCCCCCTATCTTTTCTTTGAGTTTGAGTCTAGAAAAATATGACAAACCCCACAGGTAGGCACTATATAACTTGATTTTCTATATAGTGCAGTGTACAGCAGCTCTTGGAGTCAGAGTCCTTGGTTTCAATTCCTGCATCTAAAGTGCATCATCTATATGATCTTAGGCTAATCATTTCACCTTCATTTTTCTGGGCTGTCCATTTCTTGATTTACAAAATGAGGCAGTTGTCCTAGATCACCTCTGAGACTCCTGTCTAGCTGCAAACCTATGATCATCAGTTTTCTGTGAAATAAAAAGGATATTCTGGTATTTGAGTCCTTAGGAGAGATTAGGGAGAATCAAATAGATCTGAGCTTCCAAAGTTATTATCCAAAGGGGAGAATTTGAGGTAAAATAGATAGAGCACAAGACCAGGAGCCAAGACACCTAGGTCCTAAGCCCACCTCTGACATTATCCCTTTGTAATCTTGGTCAGATCAATTAACTTCTTTGAGGCTCCATTTCCTTAACTGTCAAATGGTGGGACTGACTTAGGTGATTTCTAAAGTCAGCATTCTGGGAATCTCTGATGTGAACTATTCTTAGATTTCTATGCAGATTTCTCCATTAATTCTTTATGATCAGATTTCCCAATAATTCCCATTCCCAACTAGGATTTGTGAAGAATACAGAGGATTTCCAAGGATGGGATGAATGGGTTCTTTATTAAAATTTTGTGGTAGTTCCATAATGGGACATTACCATCCTGATAGGAAACTCATCAAGACAAGGATTTTATTTTTGTGTTTCATTCACTCCATCCTAAATGACCGGGGATATATGAGGATGGGGGACTAAGTCCTATTTTGATTCAGAGTTGTTAGTTAAGCAAGCAGCTAAAACAAAGTCTTTCCCTAACTCCATTAAACCACATTCCAATTGGGGACACATTTGTAAATAGAGGTGAAATAAAAATAAAATATATAAATAACTTTTTATTTTTAAAAATTGAGACAAACAATGGAACAGGATGAAACAGGATCTGGAGTGAACCACATTCTCTTGTTGGTAAAACCTCAGCCCACTACTTGACTTGTTGGAATGCCAGGGTAATCCAGGGTTATGTTTGTCTATTTCCTCATTAATTAAGAAAATTTCAACATCTCTCTCCAGTAACTAAGCTCAGAATCCCATCCCAGCTCATTAAATATTGTTTATGTAATAAACTAAAGCAGCCTACTTTTCCAATAGTTGTTATTAATATCAATGTTAAATCCCTTAATCTCCTAGGATCAAATAAATATTAGTTGCTACATATACAATTGGTTAACAATGAAATAAATAAGAAAACAAAGATATGGATAAATTATTTATAATATTTTAGCTGTGAGAAAAACCATAGAGTTATGCCAAACCCTTATTGTAACTTTAAATGACTTCTCTTTATTTCTGGGACACAGTCCCAAGTTAGCTTGTTATGGCTACCAAATGAAGTCTTTTCACAAGAATTCTCTTCCTATTCTTTACAAGATACGGGTTACAATAAGTTTATCAGAAAAGAAGATTTCTTCATCTTTTTCTCAGTTTTCTCCAGCTTCTCTCCAGTCATGACAGAAAAACAGACTCTTCAGATTCTTTCAAGTTATCCTCATAAGAGCCTCTTTAAATTGAGAATTAAATTTACGATTTCCATGACATTCCATTTGACTGTTTAGATGAATTTATAGTAAGATGTGGTCTCTGAGGAAGAGCCCCCCAAAATATTTTTGAGCCCCCTTCCCTAACCAAAAAACAAACAATAAAAAAAACCCAAAAAAACAAACCCAATTAAAAATGAGCCATCTATTGGAAACCATTACTGGTGTTCACTGGTTGTGCTTCAGGCAAGTAAGTAGGTTGTGCAATTTTTTTCTTTTAACTTGTGCAAATAAAGAACTATTATCCTCTCACAATAACAATAACAGATACTAATCTGGAATAACATGCCAAACAATCTCTAGTCACAGGGATAGCTATCCAAACAGATAAAAATAGTGGGAATAATCACCACTATGTAATCTGTCTGACTAATCCTTTAAGTTTACTTTGTAAGAACATCAATCAACAAGCATTTATTAAACTCCTTGAGATTAGGGATCGTTTTATATTTAGCAGAATTGAAACAGCTCAAAGGAAAAGCAGGATGTGCAAATGCAGAGAATCTATTCCAAATGTTCACATGGACCATTTGCACCTGACCTATGGTAGAACATTCCAAGCTCCTATTGTTTTGATCAGCCACAGCTGGACACCTTGAAATTTGACTCTAGCATCATGATGTCATTCTGGTCCTCTTCCAGAACAAAGGACAACAACCATGCCATCCCCAGCACCTAGCACAGTGTATGGTACGTAGGTACTCCGTGGATGCTTGTTGAGAGACTGGTTGATTGATTGGCTAAGTAGTAGTCACTGAAGTATTTTATATTCTATTGAGGAATACATATATAATACAAAAAATGCAGAAAATAATTTACAGGGTAACTTGAGAAGGGTAATTCTCCTAGAAGGGCAGCATAGTGGTGTAGTGGATAGAGCACCAGACTATAAGTCAGGAAGACCCGTGTTCTTGAGTTCAAATCTGACCTCACACACTGGGCAAGTCACTTAATCCTGTTTGCCTCAGTTTTCTCATCTGGTAAATGAGCTGGAGAAGGAAATGGTAAACCACTCCATTCTCTTTGCCAAGAAAACTCCAAACAGAGTCACAAAGAGTAGGACACTACCGAAAAGATTTAACAATAGTTCTCCCAGAAGCTAAAAGAATCAGGAATAATCTCTTGTGGAAGGTGGGAGCTAAACTGAGGGAAGGGAACCTGAGATTTTAAGAAGCAGAGGGAACATGTTTTGATATGGAGGAATGACCTGTGCATAGGCTTAGAAGTGAGAGATGGGGTGTCGTGTGTGTGTGTGTGTGTGTGTGTGTGTGTGTGTGTGTGTGATGTCTAACCTCACTCCCACCTCACTGCTCCCTGAAACTTGTTCCCACACATGAAGGATGGGTCTCCAGAGGATGACTGCCCCCAAAGATTCTAGGTTACATTGTGGGTCTACACTAATAAAAATTTAGTTTTACAAGCCCGCTAGTGTGTTCCCATTAAGAGTGAGCCAGAAGACTAAATTAGTTGTCATCAAAAACATTTATTAAGATGGCATTACAAGAACAGTAGCTAGAAAACACTTTTCCCCTCTAATCCTAGGGTTCCCTGTCCCGCAAAAACACGTCACATCCATGGGGCTAGTTTGTTGTTCAGTCGTATCCAACTCTTCATGACCCCATAGATCATAGAACACTAATGCTGTCGATGGGGTTTTCTTGGCAAAGAGGCTGGAGTGGTTTGTCATTTCCTTTTCCAGAATATTAAGGCTTAACAATGGATGAGTGACTTGCCCAGAGTGACACAGCTAGTAAGTGTCTGAGGCTGGATTTGAATTCAAGTCTTCTTGACTCCAGGCCTAGTGGTCTATCCACTGAGCCACCTCCCTGCTTCCAATGGGGTTAGCTAGTACACACAAAATAAAAACTATTAAAGTATACATAAAAGGAATACATAGAGCCAAGGCTTGCTATTTGGGTACTGTAGGGCCTGGAAATATTTTCTCTCTCAGTGGAGTTTCATAAGGCTTTCCTGTGGCCAAGGTCTCTATTGGGTAGATTGCCCAGTTGGCATCTCAAAATTTGCTCCTCTCTTCCTTTCAACTCTCCATTGCCCAAATGCTCACGTTCTCCTCTCTCTTTCTCTCTCTCTGTCTTTCTCTCTCTGTCTCTCTCTCTCTCTCTCTCTCTCTCTCTCTCTCTCTCTCTCTCTCTCTCTCTCTCTCTCTCTCTCTCATCCCTAGCCTTTCTTTTCTGTTCCCTGATGTCTCCCTTGAAGTTCCTTTCTTCCCCAAGTTACAGCCTCTCTGTCAGTCTCTCTGGATAGCATGTCTCTACCTGTGTCTCAGACTCTTCTCTCTCATCTCTGGATGAGGTGTCTCCTTATGGGAGCTCCTTATAGCTCCACTGCAAGAAATCCCTTCCTACCCCTTTCTTCTGATTTATTGAGAGAAAAATGTTCATACTGTCTGAAGTGTGAACACTTTGTTAGTGCATTAACACCTCATTATCTTTGTTACCTACTTATTGCTTCCCGTGATTCTATCACCTACAGCAAGGGGAAGATATGGTTCTCTGCTACCACCTTATACAGGAATTACAAGAAACTCCACTTGGCAGGACCACAGAGTGTATGAACAGAAGCAATGAAAAGTGAATGCCTGTTAATGTCAAACTGAGAAATTTTTATTTAGTCCTAGGGAAAATAGGGAGTTATTGGAGATTTTTAAAAAGAAGAGTGACATGGTCAGACCCATGCCTTGGAAACATCCCTTTGGTTGCTGTGTGGAAGATGCTTTGGATGGAGAGAGACTTGAGGCAAGAAAGCCAATTAGGAGGCATTGCAAGAGTTGAGGTAGGTAGGTGATGATGAGGTCTTTAGCTAGAGTAGTAGATGTGTGAATGGAGGGTGGGAATAGATATAAGAGATATTGAGAGGGGAGAATTGACAAAACTTGGCAACCACTTGGATATGTAGCATGACTAAGAACTTGCAGCCAAAGATGACTCAAAGTTTGAAACCGAGGTGAATGGAAGGATGATGGTGACTGAGAGAAGGATGTTTGGAAAAGGGGTGGGGCTGGGGAAATGGGTAATGAGTTTTGTTTTAGAAATCTTGAGTATGAGATGCCTTTTGGACATGCAGCACAAAATGGCTAATAGGCAGTAGATGACATTGGTCCGGACCTCAGAAGAAAGACTAGGCTAGATAAAATATAAATAAATAAATTTTAAAGGCCAAATTTAAATAAATTTGGAGTCATCAGCATAGAATTGATAAGTAGAGGAACAGCTAGGTAGTGCAATGGATAGAATACCCCCTGGAGTCAGGAGGACCTGAGGTCAAATCTGACCTCAGACTCTTACTGGCTATGTGACTGTGGGCAAGTTATTAAACCCCAACTGCCTTGAAAAAGAAAAAAAAGAAATGTTTAAAAATAAAGAAAGACATGATAAGCAGAATCATTGGATCTTATGAGAGCATACAAGATAAAGAATATAGTGATAAAAAAGAACCCAGGACAGTGCCTTGGGGTTATACCCACAGGTAGAGAATTTGAAATGAAAAATGATTCAATAAAGCAGTTGGATAGGTAGGAGGAGACCCAAGAGAGGAGTCTCACATAAACCCAGAAAGGAGACAGAGTGGCCCTCAGTTTCAAATGATATTGAGAGATCAAAAAGGATAAGAATTGAAAAAATAGGTCATAAGATTTGGCAATTAAAAGATCAAGAGCCCATTTTCAGTTGAATGATGCCATCAGAAGTCAGATTGCAAAGGGCTGAAAGGAGAGGAAATGTCAGTAATAGCAGCTTTATCTAGGAATTTGGCTTAAAAAAAAAGCACAGATAGGAGACAATACCTTGAAGGAATTAGAGCCTAGTCCCAGTTTTTTAAGGAGGAACTGGGAAAACCAGGGTATATTTGTGATAATGAACCAGTAAATAAGAAAAGATTGATGATTAGAAGGGAGATTGAGGGGGTAATCTTCTGGAGAAAATGGAATTGAGGGCTCTTGTAGAAGCACTGGACTTGGCAAGGAGAAGGTTCACCTTTCCAAAAAACCTGAAGTGACAGAGCACAGAGTGGGAGAATGATATCAGGGAGCTTTGGGATGGAGAACAACAAAGAATGGAAATCATGGCAAGTGGCCCCTCTTCTCAGCAAAGTACAAAGAAGAGTGCTCTGCTGGGAGAGTGGGGAAAGGGGTATTATGGGAAACTTGAAGAGAGAGAAAAGGCTTGAAACAGCTGCTATAGGGAGTTAGAGAATTAGCAAGGACTGAAAGGACAGCCCTGTTTCAATAATCACAGTTGAGATAAGGTTAAGAAATGTATAACAGAGTCTTCATCATCTAGAACTTCCCTGCTATGTATGAGAGTACCCCAGGTCTTACTTCTAGGCCATTTTCTTCTTTCTTTATGCTCTATCTCTTGATGAGCTCATCAATTCCCATGGATTCTACTAGCTTCCAAGGATGACTCTCAGATCTGAGGTTTATCTCTCTCCCAATTTGGACATCTCCAATTGACTTCAGGGCATCTCCAGCTGTACTTCAAAAGAACATGTCATGTTCAACATGTCCAGGACAGATCTCATTATCTTCCCTCCCACTTTCTCAGTTTTTCCTTTTTCTGTCCAGGTACCATGATAATTCCAGTCATCCAGATTTGTAACTTGGAAAACATCCTTCACTCTTCACTCCTCCCTTCTCATAGTTTGCCAGTCACTAAGTCTTGACATTTCCACCTCCTTAACCTCTCTTACATCTATCCCTTGGTCTTTGCTCAAACACAACTGCTCTTGGTAAGACCTTCATAAACTCTTCTCTGGACTATTACAATAGACTCCTAGACATTTCTATTTCAACCATTCTCCTCTTGCAAGTTCATTCTACTCACAACTACTAAACTGATATTGTTCAAGCAAAGCTCTGATTATATCTTTCAAGACACTTCAGTGGTGGACCACGACCTTACAATGAAATACAAATTCCTGAAGTTGACATTTCAATTCCTTCACAATCTGGTTACAACCTAGATTTATAGAATGAATAAAGCATTTATTAAATGCTTACCAAGTGCTCAGCACCTTGCTAAGTGTTGGAAATACAAAGAGAAAAGTAAGATAACCATAATAGAGTAGTTCAAGGAGCTCATGTTCTAATGGGAAAGAAAACAGACTTGGAAGGTTTCAATGGCAACTCAGATAGAAAGATCCACTGATCCTTAGGGTAAAGCATAAAAACTGATAATAATGCTTCTTCTTGGATGTTATTTCCACTGACAAAATAATTTCATTTTCTGAACCATGTAAAAACGCCATAAACTTTGGTGACAAGAACTTTCTTGCATCTTCAGTAGCTGGCAGACTACTTCTCCATGGATGTTGTTCCCCAGGATGATGCCAGAGGGCGCTAGGCTGCAGGCAGTGCTACTCTCAAAGTTCTAGGATTGAGAGTTCTGGGCTGTCTCCATCAGCATCTGTCAGAAGATGGTAGTCAGGGTGTTGGCAGTGATTTGACTTATCTGGCACATGCTTCCTCCTGGCTCTCCATCAGGGTGTCTTGCTACTTCAGCTAGCCTAGTATGCCTGGTTGGCAATTGGTGGCAATAACTGGTCCCTTCTTCCAAGGAGTTGCTTCCCTGGATGACAGCTGTGAGCACTGGATGGGAAGCAGAACCAGTGGTGTGGCAGGTGCTACCACTCCCAGATACCTGTTCCTATCTGACTTTTGGTGGTAGTTCTGCACTTGATGGTGGTGGTGAGGATGAGAAAAGTAGACCACAATATAACAAGGAAAAAGGACAAAGTCAAATGACCTGATTCAACTGCCTTTAACAATTGATGGTATTCTGACCTCTCTCTGTCATGAATTGGGGAGATATGCTCCTTTATCTAATACCTTCTTTGTTTTTAGGCTTATTTTTAGTGATCTTTTCATGTACATTATTGGAATCACAATTTTACATCATTCTTTTAGCTCTACTTATTTCTTTCTCATCTGTTCATACAGATCTTCTTGGTGACTGGGAGCATTTTTTCGTGTAGACATCCATAGTTTATTCTTTTTCATTTTATTATTTAAATTTTTCTGACTTTTAATTTTAATTAAATAGTTAAATTATCAGTTATTAAAATTTCATTTTAAATGTATTATAATAATTTATAATTCATATTGTATTGTTTGAATTATTCTTGTTTTTAAAACTATTCATATACTTTGACCAGTTATCTACTGTAGTTATAGAATTACATATTTGTGTCAATTCCTTGTATGTTTTGGAAATCAGACTTTTACCAGTGACGTCTGATGCAAATATTTTCCCACTCTACAGTTTCTCTTCTAATTTACTCTTTGTTGTTTTTCTGCATGAAAAGACTTCTATGTTTCATGTAGTCAGAATTATCTATTTTAAATTTTGTGATTTTCTCTATGATATCTAGTTAAGAATTCTCCCCCAGAGGAGAAGGGGATAAGCAGGGTGGGGGGGGGATGATGGAAGGGAGGGTAGTGGGACAAGGGAGCAATTTGAAGTCTACACTCTTGAGGAGGGACAGGATCAAAAGAGAGAACAGAAGCAATGGGGGACAGGATAGGATGGAGGGAAATATAGTTAGTCTTACACAACACGACTATTATGGAAGTCATTTGCAAAACTACACAGATGTGGCCTATATTGAATTGCTTGCCTTCCCAAAGGGAATGGGTGGAGAGGGAGGGATGAAGAGAAGTTGGAACTCAAAGTTTTAGGAACAACTGTTGAGTATTGTTCTTGCAACTAGGAAATAAGAAATACAGGTAATAGGGTATAGAAAATTATCTTGCCCTACAAGACAAAAAAGAAGATGGGGATAAGGGAAGGGAGGGATGTTAGAAGGGAGGGCAAATTGGTGATAGGGGCAATTAGAATGGTTGGCATTTTGGGGCAGGGGGAGGGGAGAAATGGGGAGAAAATTTGGAACCCAAAATTTTGTGGAAATGAATGTTGAAAACTTAAATAAATAAATTTAAATAAGAATGAAAAAAAAAGAAAAAAAGAATTCTCCCCCAGAATAGCACTTCCAGATCTCAAAATATATCATGAAGCAGCAGCCATCAGAACCATTTGGTGCTGGATAAAAAATAGAAAATAGATCAACTGAATATACTAGATGAAAGAGACACAGAAATACTGTTGCTCAATAACCCAGTACTCTATAAACCTAAAAACATGAATTACTTAGAAAAGAACTCCCTATTTAATAAGAGCTGCTAAGAAAACTAAAAAGCAGTTTAGCAGAGATTAAACTTAAACCAACATCTTATGTCATATTCCACAATAATAAAAATGAATATGTAATCTGAGTATTAAAGATTGGATCATAAAAAATTAGAAGAGAAACAGATTATTTATCTTTCATAGCAGGAGATGAATTCTTAACAAAATGAGCAATAGAGGTAGTTAAAAAAATACGACTGATTATATGAAACTGAAAAGATTTCACATAAAACATATTAATGCAACTAGAATAAGAAATGATTGGGGAAAATATCTTTCTATCTTCTATCTTTGATAAAGGTAGTCAAAGACAATGAACAAAAATATATAAAACCAAAAGCCATTCCCCAATAAACAATTGATCAAAGGATATGAACAAACAGGTCTGAAGTGAAGACTTGAAAAAATGTAGCAACCATACAGGAAATCACCTTGAATCACTAATTTGAAAAAAATGGGAAGCAAAAAACCTTGAGGTTTCAACTCACAACCAGTTAATTAGTAAAAATGACAAAAGATGAAAGTAGTCAATGTTGGTAAGAAAAGATTGACACACTGATGAACCATTAGTGGAACTGTGAATTAGTATGACCATATATAAATGGATATTTAATTAATTGTCAGATTTTTAGAATTTTTTTTAGAAAAAGAAAGCCCTAAACTTGATAGAAGATTTGACATGCAAGAGCCAAGAGAAATATAAGGTACATACCAAAGACTAATTTTACAAGGGACTCAATAAAGACAGACTGTTTACCTTTTATGTACATAAAATGTATGTATAAGATTGTTATTAGTAACTGGGTAGCTCATAAAAAAAGATTAGTGTACACCTGAGCATCATATGATTTTAAAACCATTTAGGAACAGCTAAAAAGATTAATTATCTTGTACAAATGAGGTGCGAGAGGAAGAATTTACACAGAGGAATTAGATGAGGGAGGAGGGCTGGTAGTTCTGGAAAGCTACTTTCATCAGGAATGGGTTCAAGAGGGAGTAATACATAATATATCTAGAAAAGCATAAAAGTATTCTAAATTCAGAAAGAAAACCCTAAGGGGATGGGGAGGGCATAAGGGAGGTATCATTAGAGGGAAAGGTGAGGGAATAGGTTAAAGGGGGTTATAGAAAGGTATTCAGATTAATGGGAATGGCAGGATAAGGGAGAGATCTCTGGAGGAAGTGTAGATTAAGTAATAGGAGGGCCAAGTAGTGGGCAGAAGTAAAGTAGAGGTGTCAGGAGGGATGGGAAATAAGAGATACACCCAAACAAAATAGAGATCAGGAGTAGAATTTGTTAGGGAAAGCATATGATACATGTTTATGTATGCATGTATGGATGTACATATGTATATGTGTATTATAAATCTATAACTATAATAAATATATCCATGCCTAATTGTAGCCTTGGAGGTATGGAGGACAGGGAGGAAGGGGGAAAAAGGACAAAATAAAAAGTGTACAGCAGAGGAAACAAAGATAAGATGGACAGCTCTCAACATAACATGTACTATTTATTATCTTGAAAAGGAAATTTAGTGCTCTATGTTTTAATCCTCTTACATTCTGCTGTGCATATGACAATGCTTTTTTCTTTTTTTATTTTATATTTAAGTTTCAGCATTTAAATTTATAATACTTTTTAATAAGTTTATAATGCTCTAATAAGTATATATTAGTTTTTCTTTTTATGATGTATTTAAGTTTTAGTATTTGTTTAAAATAAAAGAAATTTTTTAAAAAGAAGTAATCAGCTTTTTAATAATGCCGTGTTCTTGCTAATATTTCACACTTAAAATGGTAACATTTACACAGCTTTAAGGTTTACAAAGCCTTTAATATGTCATCTTCTTTGGCCTTGAAGATAATAATCCTGTGAAGTAGGTTGGAGAAGTACCATTTAATATTTCATTTGTCGTTGAGGAAACAGCATTAGAAAAATGGAGTGACCCATCCTAGGTCAAACAACTAGTCAGCACAAGAGCCAGAACTCAACCAAGTCCTCAGACTCTACTTCCATGTATTACACAATAAAGACCAAGGTCTGTGCCTTGTATAAGGTTATTAAGGAAAACACGAGCAAGACTGAAAGCAGAGAGGAAAAGTCATGCAGAGGAATTAATGGTTTAGGTGTACAGAGTATCCACAATGATCTTACCCCACAAAATGAACAAAGGTAGCTCAGTGTAGATTCAACAGTGTCCTTGTTGTGTTGATCTCAGTTTAACTCAACTCAATGCAACAAGCATTTGTAAGTACCTACTATGTGCCTGTCAAAGAGCTAGACATTGGACATAAAAATGACAGGGTATAGGCCCTGGAAACCCCTAATTCAACTCTTTCCAACAGAAAGTTCTAAGAGGATTTTCCTAATTCCTCTATGAATCATAGGATCAATGCTCGGCAGTAACCTTGGAAATTCATAATTATGTCTTGCTGCTCATTTAGTGAATAGGCCTCTTTAAGAGAGTCAAGGGATGGCCCCTTTAATAAAAAAAAAAAAAATCAAACTGGGAGGGGAAGACCCTCAGGGTTGCTGGCCAAAAGGGAAATAGTAACTATTTACATTCCCTCTGAGCCAGGAGGGTCCAAAAAAGAGCCATGAAGTGGTGGTTGGGTAGGGACCTACGGTTTGTCCAATCCATGAGAATCAGAGTGGATTGGATTTAAGGCTTGGTCTTTGAGAAAGGAATCTAGCCTGTAAATCCCAAGTTAACTAGGCAACTTTTGGCATCAAAATTTACCATCCTTTGGGCAGGATACCCTCAGGTAAGGGCAGAGGAGGAGAGAGGAGGGAAGGACAAGCTGAGTTGCCCAACTGGAACTGGCAACTGGGACTATTCCCAGGTTGTGTCTAAGACAAAGGGGAAGTTAGTATTTGGTGTGACAGACTGAAGAGTGGGAAGTAACTTTGCATTTGTGTACTCTGTAGTAAGGGAGAAGGGGACATGGGGTAGGTGGTCTCTAAGGGCCTCCTGCTGAGGCTTTACAGCTGGTATCTTAGAGTCACAGAACTGGAAACAATAGATCTTCATAAGCTTAAAATTCTATTCAAGGAGAGAATGAATCATAGACGGAGAGAACATGGGATGCCTACTAGGAGATCCTGAGACCTTCCAATGGGGAGCAAACCTTCTCCTAAGAAGAATTTGGGTTTTTCTTTGTCTTTTATACATCTAGTATTTGGCATGTGATAAGCATAATGGCCGTTAGGTGGTACAGTGTATAGAAGGCTGGACTTGAAGTCAGAAAACTCATCTTCCTGAGTTCAAATCTGAATTCAGATAGTTACTAACTGGATGACCCTGGGCAAGTCACTTAACCCCGTTTGCCTCAGTTTCCTCATCTGGAAAATGAGCTAGAGAAGGAAATGGCAAACTCTCTAGTATCTTTGCCAAATGAGGTCACCAAAAGTTGGACACAACTGAACAATAGTCACTATGGCCACATGGTAAGATAGATCTTAAACACAAGAAGGCCTGGTATAGATTTCTGCCTCTGACATATTTTGACAATCTGACCTTGGGTAATGATGAAGGGGTGATATGAGCAAAATAAATTTATATAAGCTCTAATCAATCAACCAGCATTTATTAAGAGCCCACTATGTGCCAGGTACTGTACTAAGCACTGAAGATACAAAAAGAGGCCCAAGGCAGTCCCTGCCTTAAAGGGACTACAATCTCATTGCAGAGACAACATGCAAAGAAATAGATGGATGGGTGTCACACAAAAGACAAATGGAAATAAAAACAGATTTGAGGATTCTGCTTAAGAGGGAGCCAGGTGCTCTCAGGAAGGAGCAGCTTCTTGTCCTCCAAAGACTGATAAAATTGCATCCCAGAAGCTATAATGTGAGATGTCATCCAGTAAGGGTCAGAGAAAAAATAGGCAGGAGTGTCAGCCCATAAATGCTCATTGACTGACTGCTGGGAGTTGCTGATTCCCTGCACAGGGTTACTGAGGTCACAATTTGTAGACCTGATAACACAGAAAAAGACAAGAAAAAAAAGGTCCCTAATCTCTCCTGACCGTGTAGTCAAAATAAAACTGAAGAGCCTTATAAAACAAAGGCCTACAACCCACATCTGGTGAGTCAGGTGGACACATGTGATGTTGCAAAACCAAAAAAATTGTTCAAAATGGTTATGAAGTCTTGGACAAGGAACTGAAGACCATGGGGGGGGAGGGGGCAGAAACCATGTTTTCCTCACTTTTGCTCATTGAAACAAGAGATACGGAAGAGACCTAGTGAATCAGGAAGCAAATAGCTGATAAGATAGTGCTTGAGAAGGAGATTCAGCTTTGGAACTGGAGCTTGAAACATAGAGATGGCACATTCCTAGCTGAGAATGGAATGCCCCTAACAAAGGCTGGTAAGAATGTATTTGCTGGGTATCTTCCAAATCTAATCAAAAGTACTTTTAAAAGTGATGGATGGAAAAAAAGACAGTGTATGTATATCTACCATATTAGATACCATAAAAAGTAGCTATAATAATGAAGGAAGAAGAGTAAGACTTGAGACATTCATAAGTTCCTAGGAAAGAATATCCAAGAAATCCAATAATCTATTTGGCTAAAATATTGGTAAACACACGCCTGATAGTTAGGCAGCAAGCAAAAGGGACCAGAGGTTCTATTTTAAGAAAGCAAATTAGAACTCATTGAGACTTGGTGAAATGAAAACCGTGACTGGAATAAGGCTCTGGATAGTTATATTTTATCCAAAAGAAACGGGACAGAGGATGCATCGTATAATTTTAAAAATAATAATAACGATGTGAGAAAATCCAAGAACATGAACATTTCAGTGATGGCTAAAGGAGGGAGAAATAGGTGTAATTTTTGTCATTACGCCATACTAGCCTTCTTAGATAGAGAGAGGAAATAGATCAGGATTTGGAGAAACATCAGTAGGCTGCCACAAAAGCATGATATAGTAGCAATGGGGAACTTGGATTATCTAGACATCTGCTGGAGCTTTCTCTATGCTAAAGAGACAGCAGCTAATAACTTTTCAACTTGTATTAATGATAATTTCATCCTTCACTGGGTAGGAATCCAACTAGGAAGAAATTCTATTCTGGATCTGATTTTCACAAACAAGAAGAACTAGTTGCTGGAGTGGAATTGGTGGAAACTGTGGTGGGAAGTGACCATTCCATCTTCAAATCTGCATTATCTAGGGGAGGAAATCCAGGTATTATCTATCATTATTATCTATCATTTAGGAGAGTAAATTTTAAAAGTTCAGAGAAAGGACATGTAGGAGCCTATGTACTAAAATTCTTCAGAGGAAGTCAGTTCAAGATGAATGGGAAGATCTCAAAGATGAAATTCTGAAGGTAAAAAGAGAAACAATTCCATTGAAGAAGAAAAGGGGAAATTGTCTAAAGAGACCCATGTGGATGCACAGAACTCATCAGACAACATAGCCTTTAAAAATATAGCTACGTAGAGTAGTTCCTCAGGACTCCTAAAGTTGAGCCAGTTTCGACTAAGGACTTGGAATCACTAGACTTCTTTCACAACATGACTGTTATGGATATGTTTCGCATGACTACACATGTATAATCTATGTGAAATTGCTTGCCTTCTCAATGAGGGGACAGGAGGAAAGAAGGGAGAGAATTTGGAACTCAAAGTTTTAAAAATACTTGTTAAAAATTGTTTGTTTGCAAGTAACTGGGAAAAAATTAAATACTAAATAAATACCAAAAAAGGTAAACATGGAGACAGTAAGAGAGCAACTAGCTTCCCCTAATGAGTTCAGGTTATTAGGCCCAAAGGAACTATAGCTCAGGATTCTGAAAGCACTGACAGGTATAGTTGCTAAGCCACCATCTTTGTTCATTACCCATTAATGGTCAAAGGGCATGAACAAATAGTGCCTAAAAGAAGAAATATAAAGTATAACTGACCATTTGAAAACATGACCAAAATATGGAATATCAGTGCTAGAGGGACTGTGGAAAGACACTCTGGGAAAACCTATAAATTGGTCCAACCATTGTGGATATCAGTTTGGCATTATTAAAAAAAAATGGCCAATGTTCATACTTTTTTTACCCAATGAAGCTACTACTTACTAGGCACTTCCTCTCTGACTAATCAGAGCCAAGGTAGACACCCCAGTGGCATCTCATGAATTTTAGGATTGCTGATCCATAGAATATCTTGAACCTGGGGAAGTCATCCCCCTAGTGGAACCCAATTTGCAAGTGCCATTTGGGCTATGAGGGTAGCCCAAAGGTGTGTTACACATCTCTTTGATAAAATATTTTATGCTATTTTTCCTGTACAATTCTTGATTGGTGATACAACAATCTACTTATGACTACCATATGTCTTTTTCCCTTTGGGTGGCCTGAAACTTTTCTTCTTTGGAATATCACACAGCCAATTCAAATTTTTGTGTCATATAGTAGACAAAGCCCTAGAATTGGAATCTGGAAGATATAAATCCAAATCCTGCCACTGAACGTGGGCAAATTTCTTCACCTCTCAGTCTGAGATTTGTGATTTGTAAAATGGGATAATTCCTGTAGTGCCTACATCGCAGGCCTCACAGAAGCTCAAATTTATAAATGTTAAAAAAAATTTACAAACACAATTTATATACATTAGATAAGGAAAAAACTTAATCATGTTATTAAAAATCCACTCTCTTGTTCATGGCCAGTGTCACTGTATTAAAGAGTACATGTTGGGGAGTAAAGTATAAGGAGACTGGAAAGGTAAGATGGAGCTAAGTTATAAATGGCTTTGAATGCCAAAAAGAGCATCTTGTACTTGCTCCTGGAGGCAAGAGGAAACCACTGGAGTTTATTGAGTAGAGGGGGTGACATGAGGAAGCTCCTGGAGTTGGTTAAGTGACTTACCCAGGGTCACGCAATTAGTAAGTGTCTGAGACCAGATCTGAACTCAGGTCTTTCTGACTCCAGGCCCAGCATTCTATTCATTGAACCATCTTGCTAGACATGATTACCAAAAATGAAATAGAAAACTTAACACTTCTGCACAAACAAAATTAATGCAACTAGCATAAGAAGGGAAGTAGTTTGACCAAAAAAAAAGAAATCTTTGTATCAAATGCTCTGATAAGATTCTGATGACCAAATTATAAAAGCAAGTAACAGAAATATATAGGAAAAAAACATTCTCTAATTTATATGAACAAATAGTTCTCAAAAGAATTGCAAAGTATTAATAACCATATGAAAGAATGCTCCAGATTACTTATAATAAGAGAAACATCTTTTTTAAAAAAAAAAAAAAACAACAATGCTTTACTCACATCCTGAATAGTGCCAAATATGACAAAAAGTGATTGAAATAGTAAATGTTGGAAGGGCTGGGGAAATGTGCAAATGCTTAAATTTTCCATCCTTCATTATTTTTCATCATATCCCTTACCCTCCCAAACTTTCCAAAAGATCTCACTTCATAATTCACTGAAAAAATTGAGACCTTTTTCCAAGAGCTCTCTCATCTTCTTTTCTCCTGATCTCACACCCATCAGACATCTATTTTCTTCCAGTAAACGCATCTTCATCCCTATCTCTGATAAAGAGGTGGCCCTTGTCCTTGCTAAAGTAAACCCTTGGACATGTAACTTCTCCAGCATATTGCCCCAATCATCATCCACTATTACCCTCTTTCATTTACAGTCTTTACATATCTATTGGTATCTTTCATCCCACCTACAAACACATCCATATGTCTCCCACTTGATCCCGATATTTCCCCACTAGCTGTCCTCCAATATATCTCCACCTTTTAAGGTAACTTCCTTGTGAGAGTCATCTATACTAAACAGATCTCTGCTCCCTCTCCTCTCATTCACTTCTAAACCCTTTGCCATCTGTTTTCTACCCTAGTCATTTAACTGAAACTACCATCTTCAAAGTCACCAATAATATATTAATTGCCAAATTAATACCTGTTCTAAGTCTTCATCTTTTTTGACCTATCTGCAGCATTTGACTCTGTTGATTGCCTCTCCCCTGGGATGGTGCTCTACTCAGTTTTCTTTGTCCTGTTTTCTTCTGGTTCTTTGATTACCCATCTTACTGCTCTTCTGCTGGATCTTCTTCCAAATCATGTTCACTAACCATGGGTATCTTTTTTTTTAATTAGCACAATGCTTCTTTCTTTTATTAAGTCTGGCAATTTCCACAATATTTTGCAATATTTCCAACATGCAAAAAAGTCAAATCTCATTAGAAATGGATTATTGTTATTTTACATAATTAGGAATGGCAAGTTCATATTTAATATTCTGCAAAGCTAGCAAAAAATAAAGTTGCCTGGCTTTTGAACAAACTGTACCATGAAAACCAAACAAAAAAATCAATATAATTTATTCATTTTTCTTTACAAAATTAGAGCCAAGTAATATAAAGAAGGATGTTAACGAAGATGCCACATATATTGTTGACGTATAGATCTTATACACTGAAATGTTACATCCTGTACCCTGAAACAGCGCATATCAAGATATAAGCCAGGTTAATTTATCGCTCAGGTTTGAAAAAACGTTTTTGGAAGCTTTCTTATTATGTTGAACATATTCAATTAAAAGGCTCTCTACTAATTCATGACAATAGACTCCACTACTCATTTAAAGAGTTGTCTTCTTTGTTGCAGTATAAAATTTTTGTCTAATATCAAAATTCTGGTGAAGCACAAAGTTGAAGTCATTTTCTAGTGTATGTACACATTACTTACGGGGGTGCTGAGGACGTATGGGTGGAATAGCTTAGATTTCACGCTAAGTTTCTGCTGAACTTTTGTCAAAGCAAATAGCTATAATGGCAAGTAAAGTAGAATCTTTTGTTGTTTTTGTTTTAGTATAATCAGTAAATGTTAATATCTATTTGTTCCATGATCTGTAGCCATTTAGACTGCAAAGCTAAGGATCCTGGAAGGGTAGATTATAATTGCAAGTAAAGTAGATCTTTTGCAGTTTTTATTTATACCAAGAAGTATAATGCCTCTAAATAATGTGATTAAGGAGAATCTTATCCACCCATTGTTGGAGCTGGGAAGATTTGTTGGAAGGCCCACACTTTTTGTTAATGAGGCACTGGTTCTCAAGGGATGTGATGTTCTCTGGCTCTAAGAAGTGTATAAAGACTCTGAGGCGTGGCTTTACTTTGGGGCTTAGTTTTGGGAACAAGGTTTGTGTGCCAGATGAGACTCTGGGAAGCAACTAAGCAGCCCCCTAGCTTTGAAAGCCCAGATACTGTTGCTTCTCTCTCTGGAAACTATAGTCAGATGGTTGGACCTGTCTGTTGACTTATGATTTATGTATTACTTATGTCAGATGGTTTGGAAGCTCTGTCTGTTGACTTGATTTTTCTGTATTTTCTCTGAAGTTCGGGATGCTGACTTTTTTCCCTGAACTAACTGAATGACACATGGGCTTGAGTAAAGTGATTGCTAACCCCTCAAAAGTTGCCTTTCCTTTTACGAATGTAGATCTAAGAACTTGTGACAGCATGTACCCCTGTGAATGTTGGGGTGCTTCCTGATATAGAAACTAAGCTGTAAAGCAAGTAAAAATCACCCCCACAGCATTCTGGTGAGTTTCCACTTGGCCATCTTTTCTGGGTAAACCTCAAGAATATAATCTTAAGTAAAAACTCTCTAAATAATTTTATACATTTACAGAGAGAGCATGGGCTGCAAGGACATATAAACATGACCTAACAATGGAACTTTTACTAGTTCAGAATCTTCTCAAACAATACCAAATGACTTTGGGGGATCACCATAAGTTCTTAATTTCAACATTTATCTTCACTAAAACATTTCCTTTTTGTACCTTTCTAACAACTACAATCAGTATAAAAAAATTTCTTACTCAAATGATTAAATTGTACATTTCTGTGTATACCAGGCAGCAACTTGTGTACTTGTGCTTCTGTTCTGGGGCACTTGGTCGAAGAGGAATTCATTTCTATAGGATTACATCTTGCTGAAGCATTCTTTATTATTGGTCCACACTTGAATTCCCTTTTGCACATACTAATCTGCATAACTGCATAGCTTATGAAATCCTCCTTTAATCATGATTCTTTTGCTGTTGGAAGCATTCAATATCTGCCCAAGCAGCTTTCACAAATTATCTACCTTCCAAATTTTTAGATTTCTATTGTTCTTCTCCTTCATTTATTTGTTTCTCTAGCATCCTTATTCTGGCTTCTATTTGCTCTGGAGTTTCTTGACCAAATGGCTTACTGGTCATTCCTTTCAGGGAGAATGTCCTCACAGTCCCTGTTGTGCGTTCCTCACACTGTTGCTTTTTGGATGCCACATCCTGAGTGGTCATATCCAAGTCATACCACATTAGTTCATGTTTTCTACAAACTGCTCTTAATGCTTCATCATAGAAAAGATATTCCTTTGGTTGATCTGCAAATGTTTCTCTTCTTCTAAAATATCATTAATAGAAGCTGCATATCCATCCACATGATGCGTGCACTCTGTAGTTCATCTCCCATTTCTTTTTCTATGGCACTCCATTCACTGAAAACTCTTCCATAATTTCCATAAACTTTATAGACACCATAGATTCAGTCTGCCACTGGCTCTGACTCGAAGAAAGTGTGAGATGACAGATTGTAGTTCATCACCATAGTGTTTTCATTCAGTAAATCTGTTGTCTGGGTTTTTCACTCTGAATGTTGCATTAAGAGCTTCTGTCTTGGAGTCTGCCTTTAGCTGGAACCCTGTTTCATTCAATGTCGCCTTCCAGTTATTTTCCTGTGTCAAAAACAAATAGAAGATTTTGTCTTCAGAAAGGATAGAATGTGAAGCCACCTTCCAATTAATCTACCTGTCTCACATC
The DNA here is from genome assembly GCF_028372415.1 of Notamacropus eugenii. Lineage (NCBI taxonomy): Eukaryota > Metazoa > Chordata > Mammalia > Diprotodontia > Macropodidae > Notamacropus > Notamacropus eugenii. The sequence continues at coordinate 329,956,521 of NC_092874.1, read as the reverse complement.
TCTACCTCTTCCAACCCATCTAATCAGCTAATAAAGCATAAGTCTGATCATGTCACCTCCTTATTCAATGAACTCTGGTGGCTTCTTATTTTAACCAAGATGAAATCGAAAAGTCCTCTCTTTGTCATTGAAAGCCCTTCATAGCCTGGCCCCTTCATACCTCTCCAGTCTTCTTACATCTTACTCTCTTGCAATCACTCTATAATCCAGATGCACTGGACTACTTCACCCCCCAACTCTTTTGCACTGACCATTTTCCATACATGGAATACTCTCCTTTCCCTATATGCTCCTCAGATTCCTTTAAGACTGAGCTCAAATCCTCCCTTCAGCAGGAAACCTTTCCTAGCACCCTCTACCCCTCAGCTTTTTCAGTCTTCCCTTTGGAATCACCTCCCATCCTCTCTGAGCACATTTTGTACGTACATAGTTGTTTATATGATGTCTCCCCAGTTCCATTGTGAGCTCCTTGAGGGCAGGAACAGTGTCTTTGCCGTTCTTTCCATCGCTGGTTTTTAAATAAATGCTTGACTGAGTAAATGACTGATTAATGTACTGTTAGTGGTTGGAGTTGGTCCAACCATCCTGAAAAGCAATTTGGAATTATACTACATAACTCCCATATTCTTTGACCCAGAGATTCTACTGCTAGGTATACAAGATATGACAAAAAGAAAAGGTCCAATGGACTTCCCCAATATTTCTAGCCACATTTTTTTTGTAGTAACAAATAACTGGAAACACCATGGATTAGGATTGGCCAAGCAAGTAACATAATGGGATATTATGTCATCTCATCCTCATGTCAAAAGTCAAATGTTTCACAAGAATAAAAATATCTGTGGCATCTCTCCCCCCTACAACTCTCCTTTTGTTTAGTCATTTTTCAGTTGTGTCTGAATCTTCATGACCACATGTGTGATTTTCTTGGCAAAGATACTGAAATAATTTTCCACTTCCTTCTCCAGCTCATTTTTACAGTTGAGGAACTGAGGGGTGAAGTCTTGCCCAGAGTCACACAGATGGTCAACATCTTAGATCAGATTTGAACTGAGGAAGATGAGTCTTCCTAACTCCAGGACCAGCACTCTATCCACTATACCACCCACCTTCCTGTTCAGAGCTTTGACATCTAGCAAATTTTATAATGAGTTCTTTTTATTCCTCACTGAATTGATAAAACTCAGGAGCAATTCTGACTTCTGTAATATAGTCCACAGAACACTGAGGAAAACTGACTCAACATATACAATTTATCTTCATTTGCTTCTGATGTAGAAAAGGTCATCCCAGATCACTGGGAAATTCAATTATAGAACACTTTGTAAAGTATCCTGGGATCACAGGGAGACATGAGGGACTTCAGTGGTCATCTGGTCCAGTCTGCACATTTTTCAGACAAGGAACTTGAGGTTATAAAGAATTAAATGCCCTATCCAAGATCATACAGGTAATAAGTGACAGATTTGAACCCAAAACCTTTGTCTCTAAATACAGCACTTTCTACTCCTTGGTACTGATTCTTGTCATTATATTACTTTTAAGTAACTTGACTTTTGTTGCATATTACAAGGACAGGGAGTGGATCTATGGTATGAGGAATCTGTGCAGGAAGAAACTCCTTCTAGCAATGCAGATTGGCATCTCACCAACTCCTAGTTTGGGGATAGTAAATAGAGCACAAGCTCTGGGGTCAAGAGGTTGTTATTCAGTTGTTTTTCAGTCGTGTCCACCTCTTTGTCACCCTATTTGGGATTTTCTTGCAGTGGTTTGCCATTTCCTTCTCCAGATCATTTTATACATGAGGTACTGAGTCAAACAGGGTCAGGTGACTGACTCAAGGTCACACAGCTAGGAAGCTAGGCTAGATTGAAACTCAGAAAAATGAATCTTCCTGACTCCAGGCCTGGCACTATATCCACTGTGCCACTCAGCTTCCTCCAGATTACATGGTCTAGACTCCATATGAATGAAGTTTTACTGGATTTAAATTTGAAAATCAGCACCTCAGTTTTCCCATCTTTAACATGCTGAGAATGCAGAGAGGCCTTAGGGGATGAACATTCTCATTAACCAGAAATGCATGCTTGAACATTAGGGTCCAGACTTTGGGTGGTTTAGTTCTGCTATGGCTCTATATTAAACCTGTATTCCCTAAGTATTCAATTCAATAGAATTCAGTTCAAGTATCATTAGGTCCTGCAAAGATGTCTGCTTGGTTCTAGGGATATAAAGACAAAAGGAAATAAAAACCATAGCTACCTCAAGTTGTAATGATGTAAAATATGATCATTGGTCCCAGTCCAATGAAAACATATGGTGAGAATTCAACAATGAAACCACTTTTGGGGATTGACTGTTCACTCTTACTGGGATCTGGCTAAATTTAATCTGAGGAACAATAGCCATGAGTAGAAGCTAAGAAATCAAATGTGAAATCCCTTTCCCTTCAGCTGTGTAAAAACAGCAGTCTTGGAAGGGGGGAGCACCTCCAGGTTGGTTTATTCCTTTGGGTTTTGGTTGGTGTTCAACTTTCTCTGACCACATAATTTACACATACAGTATTTCAAGAGTGGAGTACAAGTTAAATCTTTCAATTGAACCAATATATTTGCGAGGTGGATGAGTCCTTGAAGGAAACCTGCAGGATGCCTGAGGAGTACTTACAGAAATGTTCCAGCTACTTGAAAGCACAAGTATAAACACTGGCAAGTCCTAGGGGGGCGAAGATCCATCTCAGCCTTCTCTAGCATTGTAGAAGGCCAAAGTGGGAATAAGGGGACATTGGTTTAGTCTGCCTCCTTTTGTTTTTTTAATGACACAGAAAAAGACTATTTTAAGAGCTTATATTTTCATGTTTTATAGTTTATAAAATGTAATCAATTCATTCGAGCCTAATAACAACACTGTGAAGTTAATAGTACAGGCATTATTGTTTCCATCTTATAGTTGAGGGAAGAGAGGCTGAAAGGTTCCATGACTTGCCAATTTCACATAGCTAGTAAATAGCCCAGCCTCAACTTGGAAAACCAGGTTCTCTGACTCTAGATCCAGTTCTCTTTGTATTATATGTGATTATAATAGTTTAAATAGCTGAGATGTTTAATTCAAAGTTATAATTAGAATCTTCCTTGCTATGAATGGATTCATCTATCCTTTTAACCAACCTCAAATCCAAAGGAGTTAAAATTTAAAGATAAAATCACCTTTATATGCCTTTCTTGGAGTAGGAGAAAATGACTAATTCTAGAATTCCTATCCTCCTTTATATTTTTGAAAAGGAAAAATACATAACGTGTAGATAGCTGTTTAAACAGAACAATGTGGCAGTATGTGTATCTGGGTTGACAGTATTTTCTCAACCCCATTATCCATCCAACCTGAAAAACAGGTCTGTCCCATAGATGTGAGTGGGAAGAAAGAAATGTGACATACCAAACCAAAATGATTTCTGTAAAAACTTAGTGGGTACAATGATAGTGACTGAGAATGGATCTCTAATTTTATCAGTATAGGGAACTCCAGGATGAGGAAACTTCCTCTACCAATGCACATTAGCATTCAGTCAAAAGGCCACACTTGAGGACTAGAGAGCTACATGTGATCTCGAAGCAGCAGGTTCCCCACCACTGGACCATGGGCAAAAAAAACATAGGCTAAAAATGAGCATAAGTCAATACATCACGAAAGGCAAAGGAAGAGATGTTCAGGCCAATTCATTCCCCTTTGTACCCATTTCCTGGAATTCTTGGTGACCTTGCCACTAGCACTGGAGATTTGATTCATTATTCACCATGTTAACAATAATTAACCCTGCTTTCAGGAAACAGAACAAAGTGATGGTTTTTTGAAAATGCCTGTAATCTCCACCAAGTAACTCCTTTCTAATTTATATAGCTCACAACACTAGGCTATGAATTAGAATATATAACTTTGAAGATTCTCTTCCTTTTCACCAAAGGAGGACAAAAGGTTTTTTAATATGGACAATGGAAGATCCTTTAGCACAGGCAGCCCCATGTCACCTGGGAAGCATGATTTTTAGAAAAAAATACTAAAGGATCTAGGTTCAAATCTAGGCTCTGTTACTCGCTACCTGTCTGATTTGGGACAAATAATTTCACTTCTCTGGGCTTCAGTTTCATTTCCATTCACTCAATAAGCATTTATCATGGGATGAGGAATCCCCAATCTCCAAGAATTTATATTTTGTTTGGAAAAAAACAAGTACCCAGATATGAGAAATAAGTGCAAAGTTATTTAGGGTAGGGGAGGGCACCAGCATCTCAAGGATTAGAATAGGCCCCATCCAACTTCAGCAGAAATTTGAAGAAACCTCAGAAGTGAGGAGTGAGTGTATTCCAGACCTTTGGACAGATGACGCAAAGACCCTGAGACCCGCAGTAAATACTGACTTCATGGAACACATAGTAAGTCAGTTTGACTAGAACATGTCCAGCAGACAGTGGAGAATTCATCAAACATGTGGACTCACTGGCTCAACAAGAGATGGATGTGGTACATAGGGAGAACAGATAGGTCGGTTTGACTGTAACACAAAATGTGTGAAGGGAAGCATTGTGCCATAAGCCTGGAAAAGAAAACTGGAGCCAGATGATGAATGGTTTTTAATGTCAAACAGAGAAGTTTTATATTTAATCCAAAAGGTAATGAGGAATCCAAGACACTTCCCAGTCCGGGAAGTGACCTGGTCAGAAACGTGGTTGAGAAACATCAATTTGGCAGCTCTGTGTATGAAGGATTGGAGGACAGAGAGGCTTGGGAGAGTGGTGCCAATTAGAAGCTTAATGTAATTGTGAGGGAGAGCAGTGATGAAGGCCTTAACCATGTGAGTGGGTATGTAAATAGATAGAAGGGGGTGAGGGAGAAGGAAGGATGCCTCTGAGGTTTCCACCTTGGGAGACTAGAAGGATGGTGGCGCCCTTGACAAATAGGAGAAGCTATTAGGTCCTTGAGGTTGGATTCCATGAACTTTTGGGCCTTTTCCAACCCTGAAGTTCTATGGAGGCTGAGGTCAATTTCACTTCAGTTTAATTTAATTCAACAACTATTTACAATAATATATGTGAGCTATATCTATGTAGGCAGCTAGGTGGGACATTGGATAGAGCACCAGGCCTGAAATCAAGAAGACTCTGAGTTCAAATCCTGCCTCATACCCTTACTAACTGTGTGACCCTGGGCAAGTCACTAAACCTGGTTTACCTCAGTTTCTTCATCTGCAAAATGAGCTGGAGTGGGAAATGGCAAAGTCCTCCAGTATCTGGCAAGAAAACTCCAAATGGGGTAATTAAGAGTGTTACATGACTGAAAAGATTGAACCACAAACAACTGTTCTGGGTACTTGGGACTGCAAAGGTTGAAAAAAAAAAGGCACATCACTTCATTCTCTGGCCTCCAGGGTCTTCATCTACAACATGACAGGATTAGACTAGTGGGCCTTTAAGGTTTCTTTAAGCTCTAAATCTATGATCCTTGTTTCTCCTTGTTTCTTTCAACATTCCTATTGAACATGCCACTTCATGAAGATGGGGAAAACTCAGCAAAGTTAAAGGATAAGGCCCCTGCCTGGGACTTTGATTAGTCCAATGCCTTAGGATTCTGTGACATAGAGATTGTTTTCTGGTTTGGGGGTATTTTCCCCCAAGGAACGTGTAAACTAAATAAAGTTTCACTTTCAAGACATAGTAAAAGCTTAAAAAGATGTAGACCATATTGTAAAAAGTGGTAACCTTCATTTTAGAGAGAATGAAACTGATGCCCAGTGAAGACTTGGCTTCACAGCAATTATGGTTTTCTGATAGCATGGTCTTGGTCACACACAGATCTAAGAATCTGGAAGATGAGGAAAAAGGAAAGAGGGAGAAATGTTGCATGGGTCCTTTTTATAAAATGCTTCTCTGGAGAGAACAACTTTGATTCTCATTATCAGTATTGGAAAAGGGTGTTAGAAAGGGTAGGCATGCAGCATGGAGAGCAGAGAGTGAAATGAAGCATTTCTGCGTCCTCCCTGAAACAGCAGCTAAGAGAGGAAGTCCCCCATCAAGACAGTGAAGCTCCAAGGTATAAGAATTCAGTTGAACTCCTTTTCATAAGAAATACAAATATTTATTTGTACATACATTTGTACTGTAGCTCCCACTTCGCCTAGTCCCCTACTGAACAACTACCAAAAAAAGAAGAAAAATAAAACCTTCCTTACAAATATACATAATTCAGCAAAACAAATTCCCAAGTCAGCCATGTCCAAAAATGATTTTTCTCTCTCTCTGCATTTTAAGTTCATCACTTCTCTGGGAAGAGCTGTATAGCATATTCATTTTCAGTCTTCTGAGTTTATGATACATTATTGTGTAGATCAAAATTCTTAAATCTTTTAATGTTTTTCTCTTTAATATTGTTGTCATACATGTCAGTTCAGTTCACTCCAGTCTGAATCAGTTCATAGAGGTCTTGTTATTTTCTGGAACTGTTCATCAGTTCTTATTGAAGAATAATATTCCATTATATCCATACTCCATAATTGGTTGATCCTTTTCCCTATAGAAAAATACCCCATTAGTTTCCATTTGAGAGCTACTGTGGAAAGAGCTACTATAAATACTTTTGTATGCATTGATCCTCTTCCCTTCTCTTTGATCTCTTTGGGTTACAAGTCTGGTCATTGCATAGACTAGGTCAAAGGGTATACAAGATTAGTAACTTTGGGGCATAATTCCAAATTACTTTCCAGAAAATAAAGACCAATTCATAGCTCCACCAACAATGCACTAGTATGCCTTTTTACTGAGGGAGATAACCTATTCAACACTGGAGGGAATCCTGGGTCAGAGCTAATCAAGCAGAAGATTAGAAAGTATATCAAATACATTGCATCTCTTTAAGCAACACCAAGGCCCCAAGATACCACTGGTGCCTGTTTTGACCATTATGTAGGACAAACGACACTACCTCAAGGGCTCATAAGCATTATTGCAAGATTGTTGAATCTTATTCAGGAACTGATAGATCAGCATTAAACAAAACACTTGTATGGATTCAACTACAATGTGTTCCCTAAAGAAATAAAGAACAATTTGTACTCATGGCTATTTATGTGAAATATAGTAAAACTGACAATACTATCTATCCAGGTTAATTTACATTTTTAACACTGTGCCAAATAAATCATCAAAGGGATATATTACAGGACTCTATAAAATTATAACAAAATTTATTCAGAAAACTAAAAAAATCTAGAATATCAAGGGAAATAAAGAAAAGAAGTAGGGAATGAAGGGAAACTCTATTATGACCCAACAATCCTCAAAACCACCTGTTGGCAGCTTAAAATAGATCAATCAATGGAAGGGAGAAGCAGAAGCAATGGAACTCATTAACTCAGGGTTTGATAAATTGGAAAACATAAATTACTTTGGAAAGAACTCTCTATTTGATAAATACAGGAAAGAATCTGGCAAAAATTAGACTTAAACCTTATACTATATACTACAATTCATTTTCAATGGATATGTAACTTTAATATTAAAGATCAAACCATTAAAAATTTAGTAAATAAATCAAAATTGGTGTTGCTGATCTAGTCCCCACTGCTTGAATTTAGAGTCCCTGTAGTTTTTATTAATAAATTGGCCAAACTGAAGCCTAGCCAATCAATCAGCAAACATATATTAACTTACTATATTAATTTACTATGTGACAGAAACTTTGCTAAGTTGTGGGGATACATGTGTAATGGGGAGTCATGAGGAGGTCCCTGGAAACCACATCAATTACAAGGAATTGTATGCATTTTGCTCATCTTATGAGGCAAAAAAATATCACATGGTTTTTGAAATTCTAATGGGACATGGAGAGCCCTTGGGAAAGAAGAAGAAGAAGAAGAAGAAGAAGAAGAAGAAGAAGAAGAAGAAGAAGAAGAAGAAGAAATGAGAAAGAGCTGGAGAGATGACTCCTTTACCCACACAGTGAAATGGATAAGAAGCAGCTAAAAAATGTGTGTAGGGTCTCTCTGACTTGCTCCTTCTTCCATCTTTCTCTTCCCTCCCTCCCTCTCCTTCTCATTTTCCCTTTTCTTCTCCCCTCCTTCCCTCTTCCTATTCCTCCCCCTTTCTCTTTTGTTCCAGTCTCTCTCTCTCTCTCTCTCTCTCTCTCTCTCTCTCTCTCTCTCTCTCTCTCTCTCTCACCCCCCCTCCCCTCCACTCTCTCCCTCCCACTCCTTACTCCTCTTGCTTTTTCCAACTCTTTTTCAATGTTTCTCCAAGTCCCACTCCCATCCCTAAAAGTCACAAGATAGTCCCTGCCCTCAGCAGATGAGCAAAAACTCACAGTTCCAGCAATCTGACTGTCCTGCAGTGCAGAGAAGGTGTTATGCTTCGAAAGGCAAAGACACAAAAACAGTTCCTCCCCTCAAACTAAGGGACATACTCCATCATGTAAGTTCCATTCCTCCTATGCAATTCTACACTACCCTTCCATTGTACCTTCTGGAATTCCCTTTATATTGTTAACAAACTGCCCTTCATTTTAGTACTCTCCTCTTGGTTACTCATTTTATCAATTTTTTATTTAATTTTGGGGACTTGAGCTCTGTAATGACTAAACTATATGTTAGCTCTTTCTCTTCTTCACAGGGGAGCAGGACATGAAGCTACACAACAACCAATCAATTAGAAGGATTTCTGAGGCTCAAGGCTGCTTGACATACCAGTGATCCTTTGGGAAGTGAACTTTAGATGAACTGGGAGATGACTACAGAGATTGGACCAGCCTTGAATGACTCAAGGTGGCCTTGGGCAGCAGTTGCAGACTCTGGACCTTCCAAACTCCTTACTCCTTGGCTTATCCATCTACAGATGTCTTCTCCCTTAAGCCCCCCCACCTCAAGCTTCTAGAAACTATATTATCTCCTTACCTTCCCTCTCCCCTTTGAGCAGATGAAGAACTCTCTCTACCTCTTTGTGCCCTTATAAGATTTCCTCTCTCCGCCAAGTCTTTGTCTTGGATGATAAATGCATTTAATTAGTAGGTGAGACTGTTTCATTTCGGACTTTCTTTATAGGATTGGGAGTTATTTGTTAACAATTTTCTATTCACAAGCTGTCCCTTCCAATAGAAAGTAAACTTCTTGAGAGCAGGGGCTATTTCATTTTTTGTTTTGTATTCCCAGTAACTAGTAACAATGCTTAGAATGTAGCAGGTCCATAATAAAACCTTGTCAAATTGAACTAGGAGATTGCTTTTATTTTGTGATGAGTGCTCTCTTACCCTTACCACTCTTGTATATGCAGTCAGGTTGGAAAAAAAAAAAAACATTTGCCCCTTGTTTTCTAAGTCTACTCTGTTCTGGTTCAGCAGCTAATTAAAGAAGCAAGCAGTAAGAAGGCCATAAACAGTCATAAAACTCCTACCCATGCTCTTAGTGGAGAGGTAGGACCAAGGGAGTCACTAGGGAAGTTCCAATTCTGTAAGAGTCAATTGTTAAATTTTCAGTGGAAGCATTTACACCTCAGAAATAAGTAAAGATTACAAATCAAGGCTTCATTTATTCTTTGGTTGATTATCTAGACTATTAAAAGTGATAGAGACAAAGTAAACCATGCAAATTAAAAGCAGGTCTTGTGTGCAGTTATTTCCCCCAATTATAGTTGTTACACATGATCAGCCTACGTAGGCCCTTTTATTCTGTATCATAAGCACTTCCAGAAGGAGGCTTACCAAGTGTTCATGACGCCAGACTCATTGACCTGGACCACATTACAGAAAATTCTTACATTTACAACTGGAAGTGATATTAGAGGCCACCTATTGCAGCTCCCTCATTTTTTACAAATAAAGGAACTTAAACCCAAGGAGGGAAGGAAGGAAAATTTATTAATTTATTATTTATTATATTATTTATTCATTAAGTATTTATTATGTGCTAAGGTCTATACTAAGTATTTTACCTATGTTATCTCATTTGATCCTCACAACAGACCTCTGAGGTAGGTGCTATTAAACCAGTTTTACAGTTGGGGCAACTGAGTTGAAGTGATTTGCCCAGAGTCACAGAACTAGTATGTCAGGCCAGATTTGAAACTGGTTCTTTTATGACTCCCAGTTCAGTTCTCTCTCCACTCTGCCACTTAGTTTCCTCTATAAGATGCTAAAGGATTTGTCTAAAATAACATAGGTAGTAATTGGTTCAACCAGGATTTGAACTCAGTTCCTCTGATTCCAGACAGAACTCACCATTTCCTAATAAGTCATTTATCCTTCTATCATACCCCTGCTCCTTAGTGGTGGACAATAGCAGGACTTTGGGGGATATTGTGAATGTATACCCAGGTGGGGTGCTAATGAATTGAGTAGAAGGATCTTCTGATTAGGAATCTGTGGACCTGTGCCATGACCCAGAGATGCACCTTCCTCCACAAACATAATTTTGTGCACAGACATCTCTAGAAGAGGGTGGCAACCACATCATCTTGTGTTAGGACACAAGGATGAGTTGATTTGTTTGTGTTTTTCTTGGATTCAGTCTGCTTGCTTCAACCCTTTATTTATTCAATTGCTAAGTGGGGAATGGAGCCAAGTTTTTGCTGAAGGGTGAATGGAAGGAAGCAGCAATATCTATTGTGGTATTGAGCACCACCCAAAGACTCAGGGTTTCCCCAAAGTTTAGGACGGTTCTGAAAAACCATTTCAGTACCAAAGGGAAGTCATGACTGCCCCCACTGCTATGCCCACGTAGGCCTATGGTATGAAGTTCAGTGTTTGTTGTGTGACATCATTTCACTATTCCAACCAAGGAATGGATGCATTAGCTTCTGGGGACCATCCTTCAACATCCTCATCATCATCACCAACAACTGACATTAATAGAGCACCCACACATGTGTGGATGACAGTGCATTTGGTGTTTTATCAATACAATACAAAGAAGACATAGAAAATAACCTCCCAGATTCATATTTTATATTTGATTATGATGATAATGATGAGAGGAAGTGTGTCACTGTACATAAAGGTAAGGCAAGGCAACAAGCAATTGTTAAGTTCTTCCTGCATGCAGACACTGTGTTAAGCACTAGGAATACAAATTTCAACAGAAAGAGTCCTAGCCTAATGGAGCTTACAAGCCACAAAAGGAAGCGAGAAGAGAGAGGTGAAAATATTCAGGCCCCTGGTGTGGAAGTCCAAAACATTGTCCTCATGGTCATCATCCTCACCATTGAAACTAACACTTATATAGCACTTACTATGCACTAGACATGGTGCAAACATATTAAGAATATGATCTCATTTGATCCTCACAACACCCCTGAGAGGAGGGACTGTTATTATCCCTATTGTGTCTTTGAGGAAACTGAGACAAACATAGATTGAAAGGGTTGTCCAAGGGCATGACTAGTAAGTACCTGAGGTCAGGTTTGAACTCAGGTCATTCTGACTCCAAACCCAGCACTCTGTCCACTACACCACCTTGTTTCCTAGGGAGACAATGAAGCACAGACAGGAAGAGAACAAAGGCTGACCCACTTGGACCCCTCTACCAAATGGTGGATCCAGGAAGTACTCATCAATGGAAGAAGGTCAAAATTGTAGAAGCATGGAGGGAATGGAGCCAAAATGGTGGAGTATAAACAGGGACCTGCCTGAGCTCTCCACCCAAACCCCTCAAAATACTTGTAAAAAAATGATACTGAACAAATTCTAGAGTAGCAGAAGCCACAAAATGACAGAGTAAGACAGATTTTAGCCCAAGACCATCTGGAAGGCCAGCCAGAGGGGTCTGTTGCACCCAGCTCTGAGCAGAGCAAAGCCCTGCATGGGCCTTGAGGGCACAGACAGGAGTGGAGCAGGCCTCAGGGCCATCAATCACTGCCCCATGCTTTCCAGACTTCTCAACCCACAAACTCCAAAGACAGCTTCAAAGGTCAGTGGGAAAGCTCTCTCCTCTGGGTGAGAGAGGAAGGCGATTTATCAAAGTTTTAAAAATGAATGTTAAAAATTGCTTTTGCATACAACTGGGAAATAAATTGTACAGGCAATGGGGTATAGACATCTATCTTGTCCTACAGGAAAATAGAGGGGAGGGGGAGGGGAGAAGGGGGTGATAGAAGGGAGGGTAGATTGGTGAAAGGGGTGGTTGGAGTACATAATGTCAGGAGAAAATTTGTAATTCAAAATCTTGTGGAAGTGAATGTTGAAAACCAAAAATAAATTATGTTAAAAAAGAATATTAAAAGGCTGGCACAGGCATATTCTGGGCTTCAAAGGCCCCAGATGGATGTTCCAGGTAAAACTGCAGATAAGTCATCGTGTTAAAGTCCAGAAAGAGGTGTAGTACACAGAGAGCTGGGCCTGCAGTCAGGGAGATTCATCTTCCTGAGTCCAAATCAAACCTCGGATACTTAGTAGCTGTGTGACCCGGGGCATGTCACTTAACCCTGTTTGCCTCAATTTTCTCATCTGTTAAAATGAGCTAGAGAAAGAAATGGCAAACCAGTCCAATATCTTTTCCAGAAAAACCCCAAATGGGGTCATGAGGAGCTGGACCGGGCTGAAAACAACTAGACACCAACAAAAGTTGAATTTCAGAAAGTCAGAAGCATGGATAGAAGGCTGACTTTGGTATTGGAAGAATTGGCACTCACATATAATAGTTGCATGACCCTGAACAAATTGCTTAACCTCTTGGTGCTCCAGGCCAATAGTGTCCAACATGCAGGTCACAGGCAGCTGAACACAGATCAAAAAATAAATGGGAAATATTTAGTAAATTTATAAAATTATAAATTTATAAATAAAAGTATAAAAATCAATAAATCCAACAAATAAAAATATAATAGAACATAGGCAATGTTAACCTATAGTTTTCTACGTCAATATGCAACCCACCAGGTTCTTTATGTATGGATTAGTGGCTCCCCATTTCTATTTATTTGGTACTACTGCTCTAGCCAACCTCCTAGAAGTGCCTATACCAATAATATCAATGAACCAGTTCTTATCCCTATACATAATCAGGATGACAATGAAGATGACCGCTCTGGAACTTCTTGCACTAGCATCTATGTGAAGCCTTTCCTGACTGTCAATGCCTTCCCCCATACAAAAAAAAAAAAAATTAATCATCCTCTATTCAATTTGTATGCAGCACCCCTTCTGGGACTACTTTCTAATTGCATCAGTAGACTAGGTGTCCAGCCAGTGGCTAACTACTGCTCTTTTCATAGTTCTAAGAGTAACTTGGAAGGGTTGGGGTTTCTGATATTGTTGCTGTGCTCCTAGTTGAGTATCAGACATGGTTAGTTTTCTTTCAAAAAAAGGATGGTTACTTAGGTAATATTGTAAGAACAGTTGATACAAAACAATCCCCCCCTTTACACACACACACACACACACACACACACACACACAATTCTGGAGCACACTTCACCACAACTACACATAGAGTCCAGAGAAAGAGAAAACTTAAATTTAATGACTTAGTGACATTGACCCTGTTACTAAAAGTCCTTTCTTTCTTTAGTCCATAGTCACTATTATTTTCTGATTTAAGGGTTTTTGTACCTCAAAGTTGTTTGGTCCCCTGTGTCTATGTTTGTATCCTTCTGTATCCTTCTGTGTCTATGTTTGTCCTTGGCAAATCTCTCTCTCTCTCTCTCTCTCTCTCTCTCTCTCTCTCTCTCTCTCTCTCTCTCTCTCTCTCTCTCTCTCTCTCTCTCTTTTGGATGAGATATCTCCTTTTAGTTCTTTCTCTCTGATGACAATGTCATTGAATGAGGAGGTGAGAGAGAGGGAGAAAGTCTCTCTTCCCTATGCCCAGAATGGCTCCTTCCCTGGAACTTGGCTCAAACTGGAATCCTTAACTCCAAAACTGAAATGATCCATTGGTAGATTGGACATCTCTGGACTGAACTTCTCAATGAACTGGCTATTATTGTTTACATAGGTCCAATGGACAAAAACGATCCCTTTAGCCAATTTTAGAAAGCCATTGCTTTCTTTCTGGACTCAAAGATATTGACACCTCTGAGTATAAACCGTCTTTTTAATACATTTAGAAACTTCATCAGCAGCAGTTGATTGATTTATTCATTGAAGAAGGAAAGAACCCTACCCATACATGTACATATTTTGTATTAAATACTTTTATGTATAGATACCCCCTCCAACGGGAATCAAGATCCTTGAGGTCAGGGACTGTTTCACTTTTATCTTTGTATCCTCAAGTGTCTTGGACACGAAGTGTTTAACAGAGTAAGCACTTAATATGTAAGTGACTGAAAGAATAAATCATAGAAAAATTACCATATGGAAGAGAAAGATAAAATGATGAGACAAAACTTTGTCATGCAGCAAAAGCAGTATCAGAGGAAAAAAATATATTTATGAAAATATGTTAAGCTAGCAAGAAGATTAATGAATTAATGCAATTTAAAACACAAAGAAAGGAAAATAAAATAAAAGAACGAAATCTTGAATATTGCAAGAGAATAAAATTACTTAAAAAGGAAACTCATCGGCTCGCCTGCTGCCATCGCCATCTGACTCGTCTTCCAGCCTGCCTACCCTCAGCCACAGCAGTGCAGCCTCCCAGTCCCTGGTGACAAGATGAAGATAGAGGAGGTGAAAAGCACCATGAAGACGCGGCACATCGCCTGGCACAGCCACGTGAAGGGGCTGGGGTTGGACGAGAGTGGCCTGGCCAAGCAGGCAGCTTCCAGGCTGGTGGGGCAGGAGAATGACTGCGAGGCATGTGGTGTGATTGTAGAATTAATCAAAAGTAAGAAAATGAGTGGGAGAGCTGTTTTGTTGGCAGGACCTCCTGGAACTGGCAGGCAGCCCTTACCCTGGTTATTGCTCAAGAGTTGAATAGGAAGGTCCCCTTCTGTCCCACAGACATTTTTATCACAATTTTATAGTGACTATGGACTAAAGAAAGAAAGGACTTTTAGTAACAGGGTCAATTTCACTAAGTCATTAAGTTTAAGTTTACTCTTTCTCTGGACTCTATGTGTGGGAAGTGAAGTCTACTCCATGGAAATTAAGAAGACAGAAGTTCTGATGGAAAACTTCTGAAGAGCAACTGATCTGAGGATAAAGGGAGACCAAGGAAGTTTACAAAGGTGAAGTCACAGAGTTAAGTCCATGTGAGATGGAAAACCCATGGGTGGATATGGCAAAACCATCAGCCATATAATCACAGGACTTAAAAACGACAAAAGGAACCAACCAATTGAAACTGGACCCCAGCATCTTTGAAAGTTTGCAGAAAAAGCGAGTGGAGGCTGGAGACATGATATATAGATAGAAGCAAACAGTGGTGCAGCAAAGAGGCAAAGTAGGTGTGATACCTATGCTACCGAATTCGACCTTGAAGTGGAAGAGTATGTTCCCTTGCCAACGGATGATGTGCACAAAAAGAAGGAAATTATTTAGGATGTAACCCTCCATGACTTGGATGCTGCCAATGCTAGGCCCCAAGGAGGGCAAGACATCCTTTCCATGATGGGCCAGTTAATAAAGCCAAAGAAGAAGGAAATCGGAGACAAGCTTCTAGGGGAGACCCACAAGGTGGTCAACAAGTACATCGACCAGGGCATAGCAGAGTTGGTTCCAGGCATGCTGTTTGTTGAGGAGGTGCACAGGCTGGACATTGAATGCTTCATCTACTTGCACCTGCATCATGGCTTCCAGTCAGGACAACTGTGTCATCAGGGGTAACGAGGATGTGATCTCTCCTCATGGAATTCCCCTTGACCTTCTGAACCAAGTGATGATCATCCACACCATGCTGTACATCCCACAAGAAATGAAACAGATCATAAAAATCAGAGCCCAGACAAGAGGCATTAACATCAGTGAGGAAGCATTGAACCACCTGGGAGAGATTGGTACCAAGACAACATTAAAATACTCAATGCAGCTCCTGACCCCAGCCAACCTGCTGGCCAAGATCAATGGGAAAGATAGTATTGAGAAGGAACATAGGGAAGAAATTAATGAACTCTTCTGTGATGCCAAGTCTTCAGCCAAAATCCTAGCTGATCAACATATGAAGTAAAATGATGGTTGCATCCTAATCTTTTTGAGTTGAAATAAAAAGACACCAAAAATGTGCCCTGGTCTGCTAAAACAGCAAAGATGCGAGGATGGATATTTCTGGAGCAGAGAAACCTCTGGCCTTAATGTCATGTTCACTTAGTTATATTATCAGTTTTGTGTGAAACAATTAATTTAAAATTATCATATCTGCTCCCATAGTTGCTGTGTTTCAAATCTCACCTGAAATATCTTCTAATAAATCTTTTTAGTTTAAAAAAAAAAGAAACTCATCAATTGTGATAAAAATTTCAGTTTTATGACCATTATTTACCTTTCTAAAATAAGTTTAACAAAGAAATAGTGGACAAGAACCAAACTAAGATCATAGATTTAAAAGCTAGAAAGTAACTTAGCTTGAAAGTGTGGTCTGTGAACCCCTGAGAGTCCCTTTCTTTCAGGACGAGGTCAAAACGTTTCATAATGATTATAAGACCTATTAAAATATTCCTCCTTTTTCCAACTCTATCTCTGTGAGCCAGATTTTCTTCAACTAAAATAATATATTGCAACAGGTTGAATGCAGAAATGGATGTGAGAATTGAGCAGTCTTATATTAAGCCAGGTATTAAAAAGATTTGAAAATATCTTTTTTTATTTATTTATCAGTCTTAATTGATACTATAGTAAATATTGATACATATAATCCACATAAACAACAGCTCCTTGGGGTCCTCAATATTTTTAAGAGTTCAAAATATTTAAGAGTATAACTATATTCTTCACAAAAAATATAAAGTTCCTGAGACCCATAGAATTAAGGGGCATCTGAAAAGGTTTCCTGTAGAAGGTAGGAGTTTTTTTCTGCAACTCGAAGGAAACCAAGGAAAGCAGGGAGCAGAGGGGGGAGAGGAGGTTCTAGGAATGGAGGACAGGAAGGAAAACACCTGGGAGTCAGGAGATGGTGTGTCATTTGTGAGGAAAAGCAAGAAGGCCAGTGTCACTGGCTGGAAGAATAGTGGGTAGTACAGATGGTCACACATAAGGTGTAAGAAAACTAGAAAGATTGGGGAAGGGGGAGGAAGTGGGGGGAGGACAGGCTGTGAAAGCAAACAATGCCCTGAACATTCCAGTATGGAGAAGCGCCTAAGCTACCACCCATCAGCCCACCTACTCAGAAAATCCTCAGGAATAGGAGGATGGGTATTAAAGCTTCAGGATACTATTACTGAATCTTCCCAAGGCAGGGTAATAGCATTGTTTTTGGCTATAAATGCCTTTGAAAATATTTATATATTTCATGCAAACTAAATGTTCATCAGTCAGGGTCAGAAGCAAATGAGAAGCTGAATTTCATAGTCTAAGTTAAGCTAACAATTTGTGAACTAGTAGAAGTAGTTGGGAGGGGGAGGGGAGGGAATGGAAAACTGTGCTTAGACTCAGGTCTTGTTATAGACAGAGCTCTCCCTCCAGTGCCCTGCTAGTTCAGGTGCAAGATGAAAGAGGCATCTGAAAGTCACAGAACCTTGAGCAAAAGGTGTGCAAAAATAATACAATGGCACTTAACTTTGTCCTGGTCCCTTTCTTCTCTATCTGAAAACCTTTCTGGTCAGTAAGTCATCAAGGCACAGCCCCTCCCATGATCTCATCGGGAGAGACCCAGACACCACTAAGCTGTGACTTTTGATGTCTCTTGACCAGGAAAAGCTGGGAAAGTCAGGGAAGCTGAGGCCAGTCAGATGGAGGGAAGGTAATGAGAACAGGGATGGGGGGGAGAGGGGAAGCTATCAAGGAAGATAGGGCCTTTCAGGGAAGCTGGGACCTAAAGGAACACTAGTGCTGTCCCAAGTAACTAACATTCACTTATAACTCGTAAAATAGAAGTCAGCAGTTTCAGAATTATTGTATATGGTTTTGCCCTAGAGTTGTATCTAGAATGGATGTGACAGAATCTAAAGGAGTCCTGGGGGGAGAGGGAGAATTACATTTCCTTTGTCTCCATTTGTTTTTAAGTCATTTCACTTGTGTACAACTCTTCACAACCCTATTGGGTGTTTTCTTGGCAAAGATACTGAAGTTGTTTGCCATTCCCTTCTCCAGCTCATTTTACAGATGAGGAAACTGAGGCAAACAGAGTTAAGTGACTTGCCGAGGGTCATACAGCTGTCTGAGGCTATATTTGAACTCAGGTCTTCTTGACTTCAGACTTTGTGCTATAGCCACTGTGCTACCTCAGTTGTCTCTCTATGCCCCTGCATTGCCTCATGTTGTTGGTTGACCCTAGAGGCATCATGGCCCAACCCACCCCTCTGGGCCCAGGATCTCATTTCAAGGAAGACTATATCCCAACTGAATCCCAGGGTTTTAGTGTTCAAATTGTCCACCGAACCCTACCCACTTGCCCCCTCCCCTTCCCCCCCCCTCCCCCCCGCCTTCATGGTTTTAGTTCCCCATGAAAAAAATCCTTCTTATGGCCCTGCTTTCCCCTCTCTTTATGCCCCCACACAGAATCATTTTGGTTCGATTGATGTGACTGATGGAGCAGTTACAGGTTTCATTCAGGATTTTGAAATAACTAGTTGGCCCCTGATCAGGTTCGGATATCTGTAGTAAGCATACTGAAAACAGGAAGGATGGATTAGGAAACAAACACCTCCTACAAACTAAAAGGTAGATACAAACCCTTTCTTGCTTTCCTAAAACTCATTAGGCAATAACTAAGCCTATGACTTGTGCAGAAATTATGTCATTGTGATACTGAGTGTCCAGGTCTTTATAGGTTTACCTTCTGTGTATGACAGTGATTGTAACAATGCAAAGGAAAACAACACTAGAAGGTGATTACTGATCAGGACCAATCTCTGCCCACCAGCAAGACTGATGGGGAAACACAGCTCCCACCTCTCAGTGGAGATGAGGAATATAGTATATACTGTCAAACATACTTAACTGCTTTAATTTTTGATACAAGGGAAAGTGGGTGCTTCACGAAAGCAAATAACATCAGTAAAACTTTTAAAACTTATTTAAATTTATTTTAATTAATTTTAATTTAAATTAAATAATTTTAAAATTATTTAAATTCAATTTTTTTTTAATTTTCCATTCCAAATTCTCTCCCTCTCTCCGCCTCCTCTCATTGAGAAGGCAAGAACTACAATACCTTATAGTTACGAAGTCATTGAAAACGTATTTCCACATTGGTCATGTTCCAGAAGAAAAAAAATATCTGAGTTCATCATTCTCTGTCTGGAGACTGACAGTATTTTTCATCATGAGTCCTTTTAGAATTGGTTGAATCATTAGCTTGATCAGAGTTACTGAGTCTTTCCCAGCTGACTCTCCTTACAATAAAACTTTTAAAATAACAAATTTTCTGTTTATGTTTCCCAGATAACATTTATATTTCCCCAATTTCATAATGAACATTTCAATTTTCCAAGGGGATCATAACACCTATAATTATGTTCATCTAATAATGTAAATACAGAATTTACACTAGGGATAAGGAAGGATAACAGTAGGGTACTGGGGAGGGGAAGAAGTGAGAAAGCTATGAACAGCCCAGTGTAGTGGGGGTGATCAGGGGACCTTTGATCAATTTAGTGAGTCTCTCAATCAATTTGATGAGTTAATTAGTCCCGAAAATTTTCTTGAAGGTCACCTCCCACAGATCGAAAAAGGAGTGATATCAGCTTCTTTTGTATGAATTTTTGTTTTCCAGCTCTCCCACGTGACCACCTTGTTTGCTCTCTGACTGAGCAGAAAGAATGGAAGCCTTAATTGGTTAGAATTTTTTGATGATTAGCTTTCAGCATTTATAGCTGTCTTGTCCACTCCAGTTAATTTCATTAAAAATCAAAAATTCATTTGTCTCCTTTCTTATCCAACCCAATCCAGAATTAAAGAGAATATAAACTTACGTAAACTATAGATACACATATAGATAAAATCTTTTACTACCCACCTACCACTTATTTGATAAAAAGACTGTGCTATTACTTTTAAAAATTTCTTTTTTAAAAATTAATGAACATTTTTTTTTCTGTTCTTCCCTCCTCTTCCCTTCCTAAATTGAAAAATAAAAACCACAAACAAAAAATCTGTATCTATTGGGGGATGTCTTGTTCTTATGTATGAATTACTTCCACATACATCCTGGAAATTTGACATATTTACTTGAGAAATTTTCTGCAGAGATTTATTTTCCAGCTGACTGTTTCTTATCTAATTTCCATTCCAGTCTTCTCCCATAGATTACCCTCATTATCACCTCCACTCTGTCATTTAGTTCTAATCTGTCTCTGTCTACCCACTCCCTCCCAACTGCCTAAAGATGTGCTCATGTCTCCACCATCCTCCAAAATCCCTTACTTGAGCCTTGTATCCCCACTATTGTTTCATATCTCTTCTGCTTTTCGTAGCTAAATTCCTTGAAAAGACTATCTATACTAGGTGCTTTTCAAACATTTCAAATAGTTCAGTAGACATCTTGAACCTAACATGACCAAAACCAAATTAATTCTTTCCCCCAAACCCGCCCCCCACTCACTTCCCTAATACTGTCCAGGATAACCCCATCCTCCCAATCCCTTGAGCTCACAACCTAGGTGTTATCCATGACCCCTCACTGTCTCTCACCACACCCCCTACTCCTCACTAATCTGTTGTCGATCTCATCTTTGAAACATCTCTCCAACACCTCCTCTTCCCTCCTCTGACAGAGCCACCACTCTGATTCAGGCCCTCATCACCTCACACCTGGATTATTGCAATAGCCTGTCAGTGCATCTGTTTGCTTCAAGTCTGTCCCCATGCCATTCTAACCTCCATTCAGCCGTTAAAGTGATTTTCCTAAAGCATAAGCCCAACTTAGTCACTCTCCTATTCAATAATCTTCAGTGTCTCTCTATCATCTCCAGGATCAAATAGAAATCCTCTCTGGGCTCCAGGCATTTTCTCTAGCTGTTGTCTATGCCTGGAATGATCCTCCTCCTCTTATCCCCTTCCTGGCTTTCCAACCTTACTTTCAATCTCAGCTGAAGTCCTGTCTTCTACAGGAAGGCTTTCCCATTCCCCCTTAATTCTAGTGTCTCCCCACTCTTATTTCTTACTTCTATTCAGCTTGTTTGTGTAGACTTCTTTGTTGTCTCCCCCATTCAACTGTGAGCTCTTTGAGGGGAGGGATGTTCTTTTGCCTCTTCTTGCATCCCCACCCCTGAGACAGTGCTTAGTACACAGTAGATGCTTGATAAATATTTATCGACTGACTAATATTAACCTCATTGGCTTCGTTTGTCTCACTGTTACTTTTCAAGGGAAAACATTTAAAAAGAGTTTTCAAGTAGACTGCAGAGGGGTAAGAAAATACTGACAGTAAGTGAAAGCATCAAGTGAAGGTGTTATTTTTAGTCATTTTGACTGAGAAGTAGAGGAGAGATACAGGAAGATTGTTTGAGGGGATGGTAGGGTCTAATGAGAGTGGTTCTTTAGTACAAGGGAAACTGTTGTTTAGTTGTTTCACTTCCAAATAGGGAGGAGAGTTGGCAAAAATATTGGAGTAGACCAGCTCCAGCAAGCTGGCCTTCATTTGGCAGCCTTGTTTCACTCAGGGCTTCTAATTGGGTGTGATACCTGCTGAGTTTTCTTGCAACAACAGCTGTTTGTCTTTCAGGTCTACTTGATTTTGTGTTGTCCATGAGCACACACACATTCCGTATACTAATGGTGAGTGGGATCGTCTTCTCCAAAACTTTTTTTATTTTTTTTTAGTCTTCTGTGTATTTATTGTTTTATAGCAGAATGCCCAACATAGATCATCGTAACTGCCAAATAGTCAGTTGTGCAAAATAGTGTATATATAGTGCGTAAGTACAAATGGGAGTCATGATTTCTTTAAATACATGCTTAACCACAAATTTATGGTCCTACAAAAGAGCATTTAAACTAGATGATCTAAGCTGATCTGCCTCCTTGGACCCGCAGTAACTGGTATCTTCCTAAAAACCAATAGAATCAATGTGCTGAATCATCATCAGTTCTACTGTGTGAATCCGTTGATGACAATAAACGAGTCCCTTTTTAATGAGAGCTTTTCCTGGCTCCTCTACAAACATGACCTGTCCTGAATCAAAAAACAAGAGGAATTCTTGAAGGTCAGTGGTCCAAAATGCTAAATGTGGTTCCATATTCTATACAATCTATATTCACTAGTTCCTTTTTTAGTTAGGTTGTACTTAGATTACTTTCTTTAATTCATCATACAGGATAGACACAAAAGCTCCACCCATGCCTTTAAGAATATTGGACCAGGCATCCTTGAAGAAAACTTTTCCACCCTCATCTGTAGCAATCTTCCAGCAGTCAATTGTCCCAGTGTACATCATACATATCAACTCCTTTGCACCCAGACTGCATCATCATTCTCCACTTTCCTGTATCAAAGGGATAGGAGATCACACCTGCTACAGCAGCCACTGATTGTGCAATCACAGTATGAGTGTTCTTTGGATCTGGGAGCTTGCCTTTTGCTGTATCATAGATTCCAAAGGAAGCTGCTCTATAGATAATGATACCCTGCACTGAGACATTGACACCTTGATACAAGCCACCAATTCCATCAGACTTGGTGATTTTCACAAGACAGTCTCCCAGGCCTTTAAATTCTCTCAGTGCCAGACTTCCCCACATCAGCTGCCAAGAGGGTTCTTGAAAAATCCAAGGGGTAGACAAAGCAGAGAGAAATAGTATCAGCTGTACCACCAGAGGCAAAGTTGCAGCAAAATTCCTCCCAAACTGTGTGCGCTTGTCCATTCTTTAAACACTGGCTTATTTTTATCCTTAAAGGCAAAGTTAAGGGCCTGGGTGGGGAAATATCTGATGACATTTGCCAAGTGACACCACACCAGAAGAAAAGCACCCCTTGTTCCTTTGGAATTCAGACTATACAATCCATTATGCCCTTGTATTGCTTATCTGCAGCAGTTTGTTTACTCAAATGCTGCACATACAACAGTAGCCTAACTCTCTCTATGGGAGCCACAGAAGTGTTGGAGATAGCAGCAGCAATGTCTCAGGCCAGGAAGCCCTTGGTGAAGGAGATGGCTTGTTCTATCATGTTTACTGAGGGGGTAGGTGTTGGAGAGTTGGAGAAGAAAAGCAATGAGAGAGGGCAGATAGCTGAGGAAGTCATTACTATGTACACAGCCCCTCGCTACAGCTTGGACCCTATTTTTTTGTGTTTTGACCTCAAGGCGGGATCCCTACCTACTGATATAAGAAGGCCAGGGTTGGGTGAAGCAGATAATTTTCAGGAAATCTTTTCTAGCCCATTCCTCACACCAGGAGGTAAGCAGAGTGGTCCTTAAAAAAAGCTGCATAGATTTTGCAATCAGATCTAACCTCAGTGAGCTCATATGCCTCTCAAAAGGAGTGAATGATGGGCTCCTAGCAATGCAACTGCCACTTGCAGAAAAGCAACAGGCCACCATCATCAGTGCATAGGCTCCTACCATGATGAACCCTGATTAAGTCAAAGAAAAATTATTTATTTTATTTTATTTTTAAATTTTTTTATTTATTTATGTTTAGTTTTCAACAATCACTTCCATAAGATTTTGGGTTCCAAATTTTCTCCCCCACCCCAAGATAGTATGCAATCTGATATCAGCTCTACATATACATTAATATTAAGCATATTTTCACATTCTCAGGGCATAGGCTCCTACCATGATGAACCCTGATGAGGTCAAAGAAAAATTCTTTTAAAAAATATCTATTTATTTTTAATTTTCAACACTTCCATAAGATTCTGAGTTCCAAAGGCTCTACGCATACATTCATTTTAACATATTTTCACATTAGCCATGTTGTAAAGAAAAATTAGGACCGATGAGAGGAACTGCAAGAAAGAAGAAACGAAAAGAGAGAGAGCAAACAGTATACTTCCATCTGCATTCAGACTCCACAGTTCATTTTCTGGGTGTGGACAGCACTTTCCATCATGAATCTTTTAGAGTTGTCTTAGATCCTTGCATCACTAAGAGATAAGTCTATCAAATTTAGAATCACACAAATTCTTACCCTGCATAATGTACTCCTGATTCTACTTACTTCACTTTGCATCAGTTCAGGTAAGGTTTTCCAGGTTTTTTCTGAAGTCCATCTGCTCATCATTAAAGAAAAATTCTATGAAGACCTGGAAAGTGTCATCATCAATGTGACAAAAGAGGCAGACTCATGATTGTAACACATGGAAGATGTTGGCCCAGAACTACCTAGCATGGCATGCCCAGATCAAAGAAGGCACCATGCTCCATGACCAAAGCAGAATCACAGTAGCAGAAAGGAAACATGAGATGCACAACTCTAAAGACATCTCTATCTCAAATATTCAAATGGATTATTTAAGCCCAACCTATGGGAGAGCCTTCTGGGATGGTATTGGACTGATCATTCACAGTGGAATACACTGTACCTTAACCCCAACATCATGATGTTACTGGACTTCTTCAAGTACAAAGAATGAGCAACAACAACCATGTGATTGGCACTGTGTTAACCATTTTATAAATATGAACTCATCTGATCCTTACATCACACTCGTGAGGTTTCTGCTAGGATTATACCATTATACTATATCAGGCAACTTGCCCAGGGTCACCCA
This sequence comes from Notamacropus eugenii, assembly GCF_028372415.1. NCBI lineage: Eukaryota > Metazoa > Chordata > Mammalia > Diprotodontia > Macropodidae > Notamacropus > Notamacropus eugenii. The sequence goes on along the minus strand of NC_092874.1, from coordinate 329,931,800 downwards.
AATAGCAAGTGTCTGAGGCCACATTTTAACTCAAGTCTTCCTAACTCTTGGCCTAGGGCTCTTCTACAGCACCATCTAGACCTCAGAGACATCTAGTCTAATTGCTTTCTTGCATAGATGAAACTATGGAGAAAACTGAAGACCACAAGAGTTAGGGTTAAATAATTTTGACAAGAAAATAGTAGATTGAACCTAAATTCTGTAGCATCAAATGCAGTCATGTTCCCCCTATGTCATGCTATCTCTCTGTTCAATTTTTGCGTACTTACTTTGAGAAACCTGGAGACTACTCGAGTAAAATATTTAGCAGGCAGATGGAACTGTAGGAATGGAGATTAGGGGTGGAACCAAGATGGTAGAGTAGAAAGATACAAATACTCTAGCTCTTCCCCCACAGTCTATAAAATATCTGCAAAAAATGACTCTAAACAAATTCTAGAGCAGCCGAAGCCACAAAACAACAGAGTGAGAGAGATTTCCAGCCCATGGTAGCCTGGAAGCATGACAGGAAAGGTCTATTGCACAGGGCTTGGAGCAGAGTGAAATCCACAGAGCCCAAGCCAGCCTTGGCTATGGCACCAGAAGGAATAGGAGCCAAGCAGGCCTTGGTCGGTGGAATCACAGGGAGCAGCTGCAGTTCCGAGTTCCCTCAACCCACAAATGCCAAAGACAGTTTCAAAGGTCAATGAGAAAGCTTTTTCACCTGGGTGAAAAGAGAGTAGAGTCCTCCCCTAGCTCCAGCCCCAGGTGGCAGCAGCAGCAACAGCAACATCCATTTATGGAGCCCTAGGCTTAAAGCCCCTGGAACAGTTGAGTTGCTGTTCTGGGTCTTAGGCCTGTGCAGTAGCCCTGAGATAAAGAAGAGTGCTGGCTGGCATGGTGGAAATGGTAGAGTCTCTGGAAGGGGAATTTTACTTGCAGATCCTGGGCAGAAAAATCTTGGTAGCTCCCAGATCAGAGCACAGGCCAGTAGAGTAAACTTCTCTCCCTTGATTATGCCACCTTGGAGCAACTAAGAACTTACAGGTCCCCAGAGTATAGCCCTCTCTTGACAAAGGACTCAAAAGTCCAGTAACTGGCTGGGAAAATGCCCAAGAAAGGGGAAAAAAATAAGACTAGAGAAGGTGGCTTTCTTGAGGATCAGGTATTTTCTTCCATCCTTTCAGATGAGGAAGAACAATGCTTACCATCAGAAGAAGAAATAAAGTCAAGGCTTCTGCATCCAAAACCTCCAAAATAAATAGGCAATTGTCTCAGGCCATGGAAGAGCTCAAAAAGGATTTTGAAAAACAAGTAAGAGAGGTGGAGAAAAAATTGAGATGAAAAATGAGAGTGATGTAAGAAAATCATGAAAAGCAAGTCAATAGCTTGCTAAAGGAGAACCAAAGAAATGCTGAAGAAAATAGCACCTTTAAAAATAGGCTAACTCAATTGGAAAAATGTCCAAAAGGCCAATGAGGAGAAGAATGCTTTAAAGAGCAGAAATTAGCCAAATGGAAAAGGAGGTTCGAAAACTCACTGAAGAAAATAGTTCTTTAAAAATTAGAATGGAGCAGGTAGAAGCCAATGACTTTATGAGAAACCAAGAAATTACAAAACAAAACCAAAAGAATGTAAAAATGGAAGATAATGTGAAATATCTCATTGGAAAAACAAATGACCTGGAAAATAGATCCAGGAGAGACAATGTAAAAATTATTGGACTACCTGAAAGCCATGATCAAAAAAAGAGCCTAGACATCGTCTTTCACGAAGTTATGAAGGAAAACTGCCCTGAGATTCCAGAAACAGAGGGAAAAATAAATATTGAAAGAATCCACCAATTACCTCCTGAAAGAGATCCCCAAAGGAAAACTCCTAGGAATATTGTAACCAAATTCCAGAGTCCCCAGGTCAAGGAGAAAATATTGCAAGCAGCTAGAAAGAAACAATTGGAGTATTGTGGAAATACAATCAGGATAACACATGATCTCTACATTAAGGGATTGAAAGGCTTGGAATATGACATTCCAGAAGTCAAAGGAACTAGGATTAAAACCAAGAATCACCTGCCCAGCAAAACTGAATATAATACTTCAGAGGAAAAAAATGGTCATTCAATGAAATAGAAGGTTTTTAAGCATTCTTGATAAAAAGACCAGAGCTGAATAGAAAATTTGACTTTCAAACACAAGAATCAAGAGAAGCATGAAAAGGTAAACAGGAAAGAAAAATCATAAGGGACTTTCTAAAGTTGAACTGTTTACATTGCTACATGGAAAGATAATATTTGTAACTCTTGAAACTTTTCTCAGTATTTAGGTAATTGGAGAGATTATGCATGTATACACACACACACATATTATATATATATGGAGAGAGAGCACAGAGTGAATTGAATAGGAAGGGATGACATCTAAAAAATCAAAATTAAGGGGTGAGAGAGGAATATATTGAGAGAAGAAGGGGAGAAATAGAATGGAGAAAATTATCTCTCATAAAAGAAGCAAGAAAAAGCTTTTTGAATGGAGGGGAAAAAGAGGGAGATGAGAGGGAAAAAGTGAAGCTTACTCTCGTCACATTTGGTTTAAGGGAGAAATAACATGCACACTCAATTTGGTATGAAAATCTATCTTACACTACAGCAAAGCAGGGGAGAAGGGGAGAAGGGGAGTGGGGGAGATGATAGAAGGGAGGGCAAATGGGAGGAGGGGGTAATTAGAAGTAAGCAGTTTAGGGGAGGGACAAGGTCAAAAGAGAGAATAGAATAAATGGGGGGAGCAGAATAGGATGGAAAGAAATATAGGTAGTCTTTCACAACATGACTTTTATGGAAGTCTTTTCCATAACTACACATGTATAGCCTATATTGAATTGCTTGCCTTCTCAGGGGATGGGTGGGGAGGGAGGGAGGGAGGGAGAGAAGTTGGAACTCAAAGTTTTAAGAATGAATGTTGAGAATTATTTTTGCATGCAACTGGGATATAAGAAATACAGATAGTAGGGTACAGAAATTTATCTTGCCCTACAAGGCAAGAGAGAAGATGGGCATAAAGAAAGAGAGGGGTGTGATAGAAGGGGGGGCAGATTGAGGAAAAGGATAATCAGAATGCATGGCATTTGGGAGTGGGAGGAAGAGAGAGATGGGGAGAAAATTTGGAACTCAAAATTTTGTGAAAATGAAAGCTAAAAACTAAAAATAACCAAATAAACATTTTAAAAAAAGGAATGGAGATTTGGGGAGAGGTTGGATTGCTTAGCACAGTGCTTGGCAATAGCAAGCAGATAATCAATGTTTGTTCCCTGATTGATAAGATACAAAGAGATTTAGGAATCATCTTTATAAATATAATCATAGAAGCCATGAATATGAATGAGATACTCAAGGGAGAGAATAGTGAGAGAGTAGAGTTGAATTTTGGAAGAATGCATTGGTGCCAACACAAACTAGTTTTCAAGAACCTAATGTTAAATTTTCAGCATGAGCATTTCACACCTCTGAAATCAGCAAATTCCACACATCAGGGGTTGACATATTGTTTTGTTGGTTGTCCATGAGGAGATAAAATGTTAATGCATATTAAACTTAAAAATATGTGTCCTCTTTCCACTAGAGGTTCATTTGTTAAACATTTACAAGCATTTAAGAACACACTACCTAAAATTAGGGTGAGAAAGGGGAACAAACAAAAGGAATCCTAGAAGGATCATTCAGATACAAGGAAAGGGAACCAGGAATGTGTCATGTCCTGGAAAACCAAAGGAGTACAAAATAGGAAGAACAAGAATTATTGGTCATTTCTAATGGAGCATAAGGGTCAAAGAGAGCTAATCAACAGCTGAGAAAAGAACAGTGGTCTGGTAGTTGTTAGGTTAGTAATGACCATACTGAAAAGTGGTTTCCATTGAGTATTGGGCATGGAAGCCAGAATGCAAGAGATTAAGGAGCGAGTGACTAGTAAAGAAGCAGAAGCAGATTGTACAATACTTTTTCTTGACCTGCTGACACTTCAAACAGCTTTATATCCCAAAGAGATCAAAGAAAGAGGAAAAGAACCCATTCATACAAAATGATTTATAGTTGCTCTTTTCCTGAAGGCAAAGTATTGGTGACTTAGGAGTAAGGGTGGGGCAGTCTCATAGGGGTAACCAATTGGGGAGTGGTTAAACAAGTTATGGTGTATGCATGTGATAAAATACTATGGTCCTAGAAGAAACAATGAAGGGAATCCTTTCAAGAACCCTCTGAAGACATGTATGAACTGATGTTAAATGAAGTAGACAGAATAAGAAGAAAATTTATTTAAAATGCAACAACAACATTGTAATGACATACAACTTTGAAAGACTTAGGAACTCTGATCAATGCCACCATGAACCACATTCCTGAACACTCATGATGAAACGTACTATCTACTTCCAGACAGATAAGTGACGGACTGTGTGTGCAGACTGAAGTATTTTCTTTGACATTTTTTTTATATGCAATAACTTGTTTTCCTTGACTCTACATATTTGTAATGGATTTTGTTTTTCTCAGTTTCTCAGTGGAAAGGAGAATGGGAGGTGGAAGACAGAAGATTCAAAAATGAAAATAAAGTTGAATTTTTAAAAAGTAAATTGTTCATACCAAATTGATATATGCTACATATGTTTTTGTGGAGAGGTAACAAGAAAAATAATAACTTTTTAATTTTTATATTTTATGTATAATTTAATATTTAAAGATAAAAAATAAAAAATTATCTAACACTTGAAGATTTACCAAGTGCTTTATAAATATTATTTAATTCTATCCTCACAACAACCTTGACAGGTAGATGTTATTATTATCCTGATTTTATAGATGAGGAAGCTGAGTTATAAAGAAATAATATGACTTCAGGGTCACATAGCTGTAAGTGACTGAGGCAGGATTTGAATTCAGGTTTTCCTAACTCCAGGTGCAGAACTCTAGCCACTCTACCATATAGAACTCAAGCCTTAGCTTGATGTATATACCATGAAAGTTACACAGGGGGAAAAACTCTATCATCAGCTCCATCATGTTGAATATTCTCAATCTCCACCATTATCCTCTCTCTTTTTCATCTAATAGGCCATAAACATATACCCATTATAACAGGCCATAAACATATACCCACATCTCCATTCATTTTTATAACCCTTAAATCAGCCATTACCTCCTCCAAAAAATAAATACCATCATCCCAGTTGCTTCTTGATGTTTCCAAATTCTTTTCAAGGCATTATTATCCCTCATTCCCCCTTTGCAACACCCTCAAAATGGAAGGATATGGGGAAGAAATCTTCCTACAGAAGGAACATTTGGGTTTATCTTCACTACTCAGATCTACAACTTGCCCTCCTCCTGACACTAATTTTCTCCTGGTGATGTCCTGTGACTGAAAATCATGGGGCACCACAAAAGCAAAGTAATTAAAGCTGTAGGTCACCCACAAAAGCAATGTTTTACATAACATGCAGCATATTTCCAATATGATTTTTATGCCAAAATTACCATAAGGGACATCACTGAGTCAATAAATAAAGAATCAAACATTTATTAAGTACCTCCTGTGTTCCAGGTACAGAAAATGAAAAGACAACAATAAAACAGTCAAAGCAATTTCCATCCTGTTGAAGAAAACAGCATGTACATATTTAAGTTAAATTCAAAATTTAAATTTCACACCCCCAACCATGTGGGTTTAGGCAGTACTCAAAAGACAGCTGTGTGAGGCTGTAGACTAGGGAGAAGGAAATCTTGACTGACTGATATATTTCTTGGAGGAATCAGGGAAAGGAAAAAGTAGTCATGAACTTTAAATGGTTGATGAAAGGCCACAGAGACATAGGCATGTGGAGAGGAGCCAGTACCACGACATGCACCTTGCTTTCAAGCCCTAAACCATAAAGAATGCAATAAGTGAGTGAGACCATCATTTTCTCAGCTAAACTGATTCCATTTCACTTCTGAATAAAAATGTCCCTAAATTCTTGCATGTTTTATCATCTGAACCAGGGGTAGAGAACCTGCAGCCTCAAGGCCACATGTGGCCTACTAGGTCCTCAAGTGCAGCCCATTGATTTAATCCAAACTTCACAGAATAAATCCCTTGTCATAAAAAGATTTGTTCTATAAAATTTGGACTCGGGCATAAGGACTCACCCAAGGACCTAAAAGGCCACATGTGGCCATGGAGGCTGGAGATTCCACCCCTGCTCTAAACTACTTTGTACCCTTTTACTGAGTGTTTATGTAAAGTGTTCTTTTGCTTTCTGTAATTATCTTTTATGTAATAAGCATGTTCTGGGAAGAAAGTCAAGATAGTGGAGATTAAACCTGCTACCTTCCAGGTCTGAAACAGGACTATTTCCCCAATCCCCTGGTATGACCAAGAAACTCCAAGTATGGACAGTGAAGTTGGAGGGAACTGAGGAAGAAGGACCCATTTTATGTGGAGTATTAAATGCAATGACCTGGAGGTGATGGGAAGCCGGGGTATAATAGTGATCAGTCCTAGGCTTTTGAGAAAAAAAAAATCTATATCAGCAAGTGAGAGGAGGATGGATTGAAATGGAAGTGAGGCAGCTGAAAGGTTATTACAGGGCCACTAGGTGGTGCATTGGATAAAGAACCCACTCGAGCCAGGAGAACCCGAGTTCTAAGCCAGTCTCAGACACTTGACACTTACCAGTTGTGTGACCTTGGGCAAGTCACTTAACTCTGATTGCCTTGAAAAATGAAAACGTTATTAAAGTAGATGAGAGGGGATAAGGGTCTGAACCGGGTTTGTGGCTATATTAGTGGGAAGAAGGGAATATATAGACAAGTAGTGTTGTGAACATAGAAACAGGGTTAGGGTTAGTGTCATAGAATAGAAATCATTTTAAGAACATCTAGTGGGAATGTGAAAACTGTACAGTTAACTCTACCACAGATTTTCCATTTGTCTTTTTCTGAAAGCTGGCTCATCAGTCAATAGTCAATCAGCAATGGGAAGACAAAGAAGGGCAAAAACTCAAGAATTTCATCATCGAATGGGGGTCAGGGAGAGACAACATGCCAATCACTACATACAGAGAAGATGCATACAGGATAAATTGGGGATATCAACAGGGGGAAAGCACTAGCATTGAGGGGACAAAGAGGATTCTTGTAGAAGGTGGACTTTTTAGCTGGGAATTGAAGAAAGCCAGAGAATACAGGAGGTAAAGATGAGAAAGAGAATTCCAGGCTTGATGGAGAGCCAGTGAAAATGTTTGGAATAAGAAATAATATATTTTGTGAGCAACTGCAATAAGGCCAGTGTCACTGGGTTACAGGGGGAAGGAGGAGGTTGGGAGAGCATGGTATAACAAAAAGAGAAAGATAAAGTAGGAGTAAGATTGAAAAGAACTTTAAATGTTGAACAGAGGATTTTATATTTGATCCTGGAATGATAGGTAACCGCTGGAATTTATTGAGCAGAGAAGGTGATATAGTAACATTGGGCAAGGACCCAAGGACATGGTGACATCTATGCTTGAAAAGTAAGATGACTTTGATAGTTGAGTGGAGGATGGACTGGTCCAGTAACAATTTCAATGTGAATAACCATGAATTACTGGCTTTAAATCCATCCATCTATCTATCTATCATCCACCCCTCAGTTGGTCAGTAGTGGTCATAAAAGTTCCATTCCAAGAAATCTATATTAAACATATATATAGTTTGTGTCCTTTCAATCACGATTAGACAGAAAGTTTACTTCCCTGATGTCTCTTCATCTTCTTCCTTCTGTATCAGTAAACACTCAACATACATGGGGGCCTGCTATCATAGGTGCTTAGATTTGAATTCATAAAAGGAAAGGCAACTTTTGAGGGATTAACAATTGCTTTAGTCAAGCGCATGTATCATTCATTCCTTTAACCAAGCACATATATCATTCACCTAGTTCAAGGGAGTCATCACCCTGAACTTGAAAGAAAATACAGGGAAATCAAAATTCAATAGACATGCTTACAAAATGTCTGGCCATTAACATACATACATGTTTACCAGAGAGGGAACATCTGGGTTTTCAAAGCTGGGGGGCTCTTTAGAGGCTTCCAGAGTCTTCGTCTGGTCAAGCAAACACTTCCAGTCAGTAAGTCCCAAAATAAAACTGTATCTCAGAGTCTTTATACACGTTTTAGAGACAGAGGGCATTACATCCCTTGAGAACCAGTGCCTTCTTACAAATCTTCCCAGGTCCAACGTTGGCATCCCAGCTTCAGAGTGCAGTAGGTTTAAGGTTTTGGGAGAGCAATAGAGGCATTATACTTCTTTATTATACTAAAACAAACCAAGCAAGCGATCCTGCTTTACTTGCCATTACACCTTCTTGGTAGATTCTTTTTTATCTCCAAAATGAAGCCAGGAGTTATACATTTGAGTCCCTACTCTTAAGTTTTCTAACCCTCTGATGGTTCATAAAATTGCCCACAGGACACTGTTGTTAATATTAAATGATTCCATCATCAAATTTCCACAATAACTTGACTTCTGCCCTTTGTCTACACAATTCCCAATCTCCAGATATTTGGAGAGGTGTTTGTGTTTCTGTATTCTTTCCTTTTAATCTGACAGGAGTTCCTTAACTTGTCCCCTGCAGTTATAGGGATCTCTTCCTGATATACAAACACCTGACATGACAGAAGTAGCTCCGAGAAGTCTCTGGCAAAGGCTGGAGACAAAAGAGGAGTCAGAGCTTGGAGGGCAGTAGGGCAGAGAGCCTTGGCTTTGGGTCATAAAAGTTGCACCTATAGGGGCATGACTTCATGGAGGGGAGGCATGGCAGAGGGATTGTTTGTTTGTTTTTTTTAAATTAATATATTTTTAGTTTTCAACATTCACTTCCATAAGATTTTGACTTTTATATTTTCACCCCTTTCCTCCTCCTCCCCCAACAGAAGAGGAAATGCAATCTGATACAGGATCTACATATATATTCATATTAAACATATTTTCCCATTAGTCATGTTGTAAAGAATAATTCAAACCAATGAAGAAACAAAAAAAAAGAGAGAGAAAGAGAGCAAATAGCATGCTTCCAATTATATTCAGACTCCATAGTTCTTTCTCTGGATGTGGATAGTTTTCCATCATGAGTCTTTTGGAGTTGTCTTGGATCCTTGTATTGCTACAAAGGTTGTCATCCAACAATGTGTCTGTTATTACGTACAATGTTCTCTTGGTTCTGCTCACTTCATCCAGCATCAGTTCATGTAAGTCTTTCTAGGTTTTTCTGAAGTCCTCCTGCTGACCTTATGGCTCATTTTTTAAATTTTTTTATTATTTTTTTTTAATGTTTTACAATCACTGCCATAAAATTAAGATTTTATCCCCCCCACACTTACCCCTCACCACCCCCCTCCCTCCCCATGACAGCGTACAATTCTGTATAGGTTCTACATATACTTTCCTATTGAGTACGTTTTCATTATAGTCATGCTATGTAGTTGAACTAAAATAAATGGAAGAAATCATATAACAAATCAAAACATAATACACAAACACAGACACAAACATGATCTGCTACATTCTGCAAATGACTTTCATATTTGTTTCTCTGAGTGTGGAAGGCATTTTGCCTTAGAAAACCACCATTGGGATTTTTTTTTTAATAAGTTCTTGCGTTATTACGAAATTCCAAGTCTACCAGAAAATACTCTCGCACACTGTGGTCGTTGCTGTGCATAAAGTTCTCCTGGTTCTGCTCCTTTCACTCAGCATCAGATCATATAAGTCCTTCTAGGCCTCTCTGAAGTCTTCTTGTTCATCATTTCTTATGGCACAATAGTACTCCATTACATTCATATACCATAATTTATTCAGCCATTCCCCAGTTGATGGACATCCCCTTGACTTCCAGTTTTGGGCAACTACAAAGAGTGCTGCTATAAATATTTTTGTACATGTGGGACCCTTTCCCATTTTTATGATCTCTTGGGGATACAGTCCTAGTAGTGATATTGCTGGGTCAAAAGGTATGCACATTTTTGTAGCCCTTTGGGCATAGTTCCAAATTGCTCTCCAGAATAGTTGAATGAGCTCACAGCTCCACCAACAATGAATTAGTGTTCCAACCTTACGGCTCATTCTTATAGCAGAATAGTATTCCATTACATTCATATACCACAATTTGTTCAGCCATTCCCCAACTGACGGGCACAGAAAAAGCTGGTATCAGTTTGCTTTTTGATGGTGATTTTTGGAGAACTGACAAGCACTTTTTCAAATTGATACCATTTTTTATGTGGAATCTCCTTTTTTGCTGAAGACTATTTATCTGTTTGACTGTTTGCAATTCTCTCAATTTTCCTTTTTACTTTTTCTAATTTCAGTAGTTTTTGAGGGCACAGAAATAATTTTGGTGCACTAACTTCTGGAATTGTTTCCCAGACATTATTCCAGGTAGTCCCTGCTTATTTTCTGCGGGACTCCATTCTGCTGCAGCTTGATTTCACAAGCCTCATAAGCAGCAAAAGTTGTATATGAGGTATATGTCTCCTGCAACAGCAGGGACATGACTGTGAGGTCAAGCATGCCTCCTTGGGAACCCAGCTGGGCAGAATATCCTCTAAATAAATTGTATAGAATTCTGTATCATGAAGACAAGACAATGAGTCATAAAAGTTAAATATTGTAAGGGTTATAAAAGTTAGACATTATATATCTGTGTGCTCTCCTGGGAAATGTATGTTTGTGTCTCCTTATCTTGGGTTGTAACCATGACATCAATTTCTAAGTAAAAGTTGACTCCTGAAGGGGCTCAGGGCAATCGCTAGTTCCCGAGCCTGCCCAGGCGATGCCTTAAACAGTTTGGTGTCTGCATGGTCTCTTCTATTCCCACATGCGCTCCCGTCCCCTTACAGGTGACCCCTGTTCAAACTCTGCTGCACAGGACACAGCAATTTTCAATATTATATTTTTTTAAGTATTTCCCATTATTTTCTGGAGATGTAAAGAGCTTATCCAGACTTGCTTGGCTTCATACTCTAGCTGGTGCTAGCATGAAGATATAGTTATGCAATATTTATAGTGCTGAATTTTATTAATAGGCTAGGTGTTTATGAGCACGTTTTGAAGACCTTGTATATGCACCATTGTGTAAGATATGTTGATACGTGAATAAGTTACTGAGATTGTTTTCATGGTTTTGAGTTCATGTGTTGCTTTCAAGTTTTGCTATGTACCTTGTATTAATTGCATGCAGCCTTGTTTTCTGTTATAATGAATTTATTGTTTGCCTCAGTCTTTCAGTATTGACGTCACACATGGTGCAATCTCTTGAAAAAGAAGGGAGTTGAAACAGCTTAATTGTGTTGTGGTGTCTTCAATATGAAAGAAGTCTAGAGATCTCCTAATATTTGGGAGAATCAGTCAACAGGTATTTATTTTACACTTATTATGTGACAGGAGATGTTAGGTACTAAGGATACAAAGAAAGCCCCTGTTCGCCAGGTAGCTTCATCCTAGTCAGTGAGATAAGATGTAAGCAACTAGGAAGAAAGAGACATAATTGATGAAGGGATCTGAAAGGGGAAGCCACTAGCATTGAGAAGTCCTCCTGCGTGTACAAAGTGGATTTTGAGCTGAGTGTAGAAGGAAGCCAGGGAAAATAAGTGTTGGATGTGATGGAACAGAGCATCTCAAGCATGGGAGATAAGCAACTGCGAGTGTGCCCAAAGTAGCTGGATCATGGAGTGTATGGAAGGGAGTTGAGCATATATGGAAAGGGAGGAAGGACCCGGTTTATGAGGAGTATTAAATGCAGTGACCCTGGAGGGGATGGGAAGGCACTGGAGCTCATTGAGCAGGACGATGATATGGTCAGACCTGTGCTTAGAAAAAAAATTCCACCTTGGTGGCTGGGAGGAGGATGGATTGACATAGAGAGAGATGAGGCAGGAAGACAAAAGACTTGCAATAGACCTGAGGAGAGAAGCTGAGGGCCTGAACTAGGGATGTGGCTATGAATGGGGAGAAGGGGATGTATACACAAGAAGTGTCATAAAGGCAGAAACGAGATTAAGGTTAGTGTCAGAGAACAGCAGTCATTTTAAGAATATTGAACAGGAATGTGAAAATTGTATAGTTAAAGTCATAAATGTAAAGGCAGGAGAGACAACAAAGGAGGTTATTGTGAGACTACTTTAGACATTGGACCGTGGATACGTCTCTGAGGAGCAATAATTGGAAACTAAATATCTTATTTTGGGCAGCTAGGTGGTGCAGTGGAAAGAACACTGAACCTAGAGTCAGGAAGACTCATCTTCATGGGTTCAAATCTGATCTCAGATACTTACTAGTTGTGTGACCCTGGGAAAGTCATTTAAACCCTGTTTGCCTCACTTTCCTCATCTGTAAAATGAGCTGGGGAAGGAAATGGCAAACCACTCCAAAATATCTGCCAACAAAACCCTAAATGGTGTCATGAAGAGTCAGACATGACTGAAAAGTGGCTTAACAACCATGGTGCAGATTAAGCTATTAAAGCTTAAAGTTACACTAAGACTTTTGACACAACATTTATGATGGTCTACCATCTGAGAAGGAACTTCTCACACAAAAAGTGAGAAAAAAAAGATTTTCTCACAGAATCTAGATGTCACAATTGAATCTGAAAATATCACTCTGCCTGTGGTTAAATGGAGGCCACATTCTCTGTGTGATCTAACACCACAAAAACCCAAGGCTAGCATTTTCTCTGCACAAGAATTATGGTTCCCCAGGACAATGACTCTGAGAGGCTCAAGTGGGACAGACAGCAGTAAACCTAAAACAATAGAAGGTGCCTGAGACAGAGAACTGGCCAGGATGACCGAGAGCTTCAGAAAGAAAGCCTCAGTGGCAGTAAATCACCTTCTTGGTGCTCACCCAGACACCAGCTGGGGCCAACGCATGCCAAGCTTTGGATGCACGTGTGAAGAAGATGGGGCAGTACAGGAACATGATGCTGACTTTGTGTCTAATATTGGGATGTAAGGGTGATAAGGTCAGAGGAGTGGGTACTCAGGATAAAGAGGTACCTGCTGGGATTGATGCTGGGAGGTGGGAGAGGTCCTGAGAAAGCTGTGGTTGTTGGTGTCGTTGTTATTGTGGTTGGGCCTCCATTTTGAAAGAAGACCAGTGACATCACAGAGTGATAGCTGGACTTGTTCTACCTACTGACACATGTTTGGGGGTTTCAGATGAAAGAAGCAAAGGAAATATTCACCATCAACACATATCTTCATGGAGAGAAGTCCATTAAAGTAACCATCCCTTTAGCCAAGATGAATGAAGACATGGACAAAAGAGATCTTCCACAAGGAAACAGAGATCACCTGAAGAAGCCTTGGTTTTCAAGGCTTTCAAGTTAGCTGATTTATTAGGAACAGATCAATACAACCTTAGTCCAATCCCTCTTTTGAAGATAGGAAAGGAAAGGAGCTATTGCTCAGCCATGGATGTCCTGCTCCTTTTCACAAAGGTAGAACTCCTGTTTCATTGAGATGTGGGGTGAGGCATTCCCTATCTATCACAATCTATACATGCAGGCTACCTAGCCCCTGTCACATGGTACCTGCTACTTAAATATTCACACCTGTTCTGTAGCTGATAGTATTAGAGTTTCTTGGGACAATGAGAAGTCCCAGAGTCACATAACCAGTATGTGTCAGAAGAGAGCCTTAAGCCTGGGTCTTACTAAGGCCATGAATGGTTGTCTGTGCACTACTCCACATTGCCACTCTACAGGCAAATACAACTACCCCTTCTACATCACAACTTTCCCCATCTCAGGTCACCATAAGAAATTTAATGAGAGTTCTGGGGGAGTTTTGCAAAAGCTACAGACAACACATGAAGGTCAGCAGATGATACGGAAAAAGTTTAGAAATGCAAAAATGTATACTATGGTATACTATCAACATTTTGTTAAGGAAAAGGAGTTGATACTAATACAATGCTATGAATTTAGGTGCCAATCTGGTAGAAAGTTCTATTTAACATTATCTTTATCCAAAGCTGTAGACAGCTATCCAAGCTGGCATCCTCCTCCTTATCATCATCATCATCGTATCTTCTGACATTTTTTCCCCCAAGATAATTTCAGACATTTTTAAGAATATCAAACGGAAAGCCTATCTTAAATAAAGCCTAGCATAATCTTACAGAATTGAGCAACGATATCTTCAAGAGAGAGAAGGAGGAGATTGCCCTTAGGTCACTGTGCTAGTCACCTAGGAGGGAAGGAAGGGAAAGCAACATTCAAATCTAGGTAAACTTTATTAGATTTCTAGTTAATACCCTTAATCCATTCACCTAAGGAAAGGTCCTTTTTCCTTTGTTACTGATCTAGTCTGCCTAATTTTCCAAGGAACTTTTCTTAGGTGTCTGGAAAGGGATATACCGAAAAATATAGTTTCTTAATATTTCTAGAGAAACTAAAAAGGAACAATGGCTAAGAGTCTCCATAGATAAAGCAATGGACCTGGAGTCAAGAAAACTCAAGTCCAAATCCTGCCTCAGATCCTTTCTGGGTTTGTGATATCAGGCAAATCATCACACACCCTCTTGCCTCAGTTTCTCTGTCTATAAAATGAGGATACCAGCACCTCCCTTCTAGTGAGGATAAAATGAGATAATATTTGAAAAGCACTTTGTAAATCTTAAAGCACTATGTAAAGGTTAATTATTTTATTATTCAAAATACTAATATCAATATGCCTCCATAGTTAATAAATCTTATCCATTCTACTCATAGATTTCTCAGATCAATCCCCTTCTCTCTACTAATGGGATTACCAACCATAATTCAGTCCTTTATTACCTCTCAAGTAAACCACGGCAAATAGTCTCCACGGCAAATAGTCTCCTATTTGGTCTCCCTGACATGAGTCTCTTTTTTTCTAAGTAGCAAAGTGATCTTTCTAAAGCACAGCCCCGACTAAGTTACTCTTCTCCTCAGAAAGCTCCATTGACTCCTTATAACCACTTCTAAGATCAAATACAAAGTTCTCTATTTGATATTTCAACAAAGTCCCTTACAAACTAGCTCAAACATAAAGCTTAGTAGTGTGTCAGACAGAGTGTAAGACTTGGAGGCAAGAAGAACTCACTGTGTGACCATGGACAAGTTACTTAGCTTCTCTCAGCCTCAGTTTCCACGTCTGTCAAATGGAGTTAAAATAGTGAGATTCAAATTAGATAGTACAAATAAAGTGCTGGTTGTCGTCCTTCACTCTCGAAGAGGACCAAAATGACATCACCATTGTAAAGTGAAATTTCAGTGTGTCCAACTATTGCCAGGCCTAGAGGCCTGAGGGCTACCCGAGTCTTACCTTACCTCTATCGCAGGTCTTCGGTTGGCCAAACCGGATAAACGTATGAGAGAAGAGACTTTCCGGAGTCGAACAAGGGTTAAGCTTTTATTCAGGGTCCTGGTTACAAGTGCAGGGGGAATTCTTCCTTAGGAGGGAGCGAGGAATCTCCCAAGGAGGCAAAGATCTTATAATAAGAGATTGGAAGCAGAAGTGTAAGTGGGGAGAGAGGGGGAGGGGAGAGCGAAGAGAGGAAAAACGGAGCCTTCTGTCCTGTAAAGATCCCTCCCGAGCTTAAGAGCGCCTTCAGGCTTTCCTGATCCTAATTAAGCTCTCCAGACGCATAGTTTGCACCTGAATACCGTGCCTGTTAGATAACAATAGGTGTGCCCAGATCCGGGACAGTCTGGAGGGGGATGCTCCTCCCATCACGTTTCTCACGGGAAGAGGCGGAAATACACGAGATTGCTCGGTCTCACTCCTCGATTCCCTGGTGTTTATGGGGGGCCTCATGAGAACTCTAAAATTTAGAAGTTCCCACCTTTACCCGCCCAAGACTGTCCACATGGAATTGAGCTTCCATCCCCAGCAGACTATGACTGATCAGACCAATATGAGCTTGGAATGCTCTACCACAGGTTGGGCACAGATAGTCCATGTGAATATTTGGGATGGATATCCCAAATTTGCACACCCTACATTTACTTTGTTCTACTCTTCTTTCACAACATAAACTTTGGAGAGAACAGTTTCAGTTGGATAAGGATTTGGTGCCAGGCTGCTAGGAGTTAAGAACTGATTGAGAGGAAAGGAAATGAGACACCAACTGTAGAAGGACTTCTCAAGGAGTTTAGCCACAAAAGGGAGGAGAGATATAAAATGATAGCTAGCAGGAATCATGTAGAGGTGTTCTGAGGATAAGGGAGACAGAGGCACTTTTGTGGACAGTAAGGGAGGCAGCCAATAGACAGGGATCAACTGAAGATTAGTGAGAGAAGAGGATCTACTGGAGAAGACAGCTCTCAAGACAAAAGTGTGACTTTCCCACCTCCAAGCTTTTGTCCACCTTTTCTTCTACCTAGAATTATGTTCCCCACCACATGGCCCTTTGAATCTCTCTCTGTCCCATAGGGTTCAATTCCAATACCACCCCTACAAGGAAATCTGCCTCTGATCCACCCTCACATCCAAACCTCAACTTCACTAAGTGGTCAATTTGGTTAAGTTTCTCTGGTGCATCTCTCATTAATCAGAGCATATTACATTTGTCTGCCCATAGATATCATCTGCCTCCTCAGTTAAGTTCCCTGGGGACTCATCTCATCAATCTCCTGGCTTCCACACTTCATACAGAAAATCTCAGGATTTAGAGTGAGAGGGCCTGGGGTTGAATCATAAGGTTGCCTTTAGATGTTTGAACCTGAACAAGTCACTTAGACCTTGAGTCTCTGCTTCTTCAATCATAAACGGGTCTGGAAGTTCCCCTCCAGCTCTACCTCAATGATTATTCTCTAAACTTTGAAATCAATGAATTAGTGAATATTCAAGTGATTTACCCAGCTCCTCTTGGCCAAGCCACTGATCTCAGTTGTGCCTGGTGACAAGGCTATTCCTCCCTCCGCCCCCCCCCCCCCCCCACTTCCCAACTCGAAACCCGAGCCAAGAAGAGGCCCTTTAGGAGAAGCCCGGGCAATTTTCACCTCCTATAAGAAAAGTAAGATAAAGTAGTCTTCGGGATCAACCAAGCCTTCCCTTCCCTTCCCCCCACCCCTGTGCATCTCCACCCCTAAGGCAAAACTCAACTGGTTGAGACACAGTCTCCCACCCACCAGTGGCCCCACTCCTTCATCATCCCAGCACAGCCAGTGGCTGGGGTGGGAAGTGTTACCAGGCAGGCTTAGCCTCAGACATTCGCTTAATTGAGGAGCCGCCGAACCCAGGGCTGAGCAATCTCCCCCCAGCACCCCCAAGTATCCTTCACGGTTCGGCTCTCCCCAAGTCCCGCCGCTTCTGAGACGCTCAGGTGACGGGTGGGCGAGCAGCAGCTCCCGGGTCCGAGGGAAGGCTCGGAAAGAGACGAACTCCTTACGCTCTGGGGGACCCCTGAGAAGGGGAGGGAGAAAAGAGGACTGAGCCTGGGCTTGGGAAGGGGAAGTTGAGGAAGAGTTTGTAGTTGCTGTTGCTGCTGGCAGATGAGGCTGGGTGAGCAGAGCTCGGCCAGAGGTGTGGGTTCTGCCTGAACCGGGCAAGGGGTGGGGCGGGGAGGTTGAGGGGTCGGTTGAGTATGTAAGGATGTCACCTTTCCCGGAGTCTCCGTGAAATCAGGACGAATTAATAGCATATACTTCCCAGGAAGGTTGTTAGGAAGCTCAGATGGGGGAGCATCTGGAAAGCCCTGCAGACCTTACAGAGCGTTTAAGGGATGGTTGCCTTTATTTTGGTTATCACTACTCTTATGGAAGCGCACGGAGCTGAGACCGTACTTTAAGCAGCCTAGGATGAGTTTTCCGCCCGCACTTAGTGGGAGAGGAGATGATTAGGAGGGTCAACTTTTGGATGGATTTGGGGATGAGGAGTGCCCAACTCCAGGATGAACTGTGTCTTTCTTCCCGGATCTGATCTCGGACGTTCTTCCTCACTTTCCCTGGTTTCTTCATCCCCAGTGGACTGGAGCGCTTCTGGATTTCCTCTGGTTGCAAACACCGCAGACATCCTTGGGAGTGGACCTAGAGAAGTGTCAATGTACTTGCCACTCCGGGGCCCCAACTGAAAGTTGCCTTACAATGCCCTGCAAAATCCCCGCACAGCCCGTACGGGAGCTGGGGATGGGGATAGTACTGGAAGAGGGGGCTCGTGGCCTCCAATCAAGTCCCTTCTGCCTGATTGGTGCTGTTGGGAATCCTGGCTCACAGGGGCCCCTCCAGCTGCCCTCCTTTCCCAGCTTGTTGAGGTAGAGCTTGTTAGGAGAGAGGCAGGCAAGAAGTTGTTTTTGGATGCCCAGAGTTTATATGACCTGCTTCCTTTACCTTCTATTTGTAAAAGATGAATTTTGACCTGCAGGGCCTTTAGATCTAAGGCTGAGAAGATATGAAAATCTGGAGGTGGCTATCTCACTGGGCTGTAGGGAAGGCAGAAAAGGTTTTCCTCCTTTCCCACTCCTTCCATCAGCAACTGACTGTAAAGCCTTACCTTTACACCCTATAGGATCATAGATTTACAGCTGGAAGGAAACTTAGGGAAACTGAGCCCCTGAGGTGAAGTGATATACCCATATATGCTCATGTGGTAGTAAGTGACAGTGGTCAGGATTGAACCTTGATGTCAAATATAGCTCTCTTCTAGGCTAGTATTTTGCTTGGTCATGCTCCTAAGAAATGGAGTTGTTTTGAGTTCTGGAGAAGGGGCATTGGGTGATAACATTTGGACAGAGGCTGAGAAATGTTGGGATGGCCTTAAGATAAACATTCATTTAGGACTTATCATGTGCGAGGCATTGTGTCAAGCACTGGGATTGTAAAGAGTCAAAAGATAGTCAGTTCCTGCCCTCAATGAAGCAGTCATCTGCAGACTTGTACTAGGATAAACCCCCCAAACCTCCATATCAGGAAAAATGTGAGGACTTGCCCAATATGTGTACATTTATTTCTGTGAATTATACATGTGCTACTGTGCTCATAAACCCAAAAAGAAGTTTTTTAAAATATCAAATAAAAATAAAATAATATGATCCTGGGGCAATAAAAACACTGGAGTGTGCTGGAGATGATAAGAGCAAATGATCACTTTAGAAGGATTTGGGCCGCTGTGAGAGGATAGGATGGAGCGGAGGAAGACTTGGGGCAGGGAGATGAGTTAGAAGGCTGTTGTTAAAGTCCATTGTAAAGGTGATTGGGGCCCGAATTAGGCTGTTGTGAAGATAAATGGGAGAGGTGCTTTGGCAACTGATTGGAGAGGTGGGGTGAGGGAGAGTTGGAGGTGAGACTGAGGTTGAAAACTTTGCAAGGAAGGTGGTATCCTTGATAGTAATAATTGTCATGGTTTGGAAATGGGATGAGTTGAAGGAGAAAGGTAATGTAATAAAATCTGCATATTTCATACCCCTTTACCTCATCCTGTGGGACCCACAGGAAGAGAAAGAATCTTTTACTAGTCTCTGCTCCAGGTACAACCTCCTCCCTTCTCTCATTTTCCCAATGGCTGCTGCTTGGTAGTAGTTTCATCATAGCCACCTTTAGTTGGAGGAGGTTGGGAAAATGAGAGAGAAGGCTGAGTAGGAGATTATTAGTGTAATTGGATTGGAGACAGGCCTTATAGGTTGACAGTCAGGGAGTGGGAGGTGTTTAACCTCAGCCTCTGAGTGGTTAATCATGATAATAATAATAAATAATAATAGTAATAATAAAATAATAATAAAAAATAGCTAGTGCTTTAAGGTTTCCAACGTGCTTTGGAAACAGTATCACATTTCATCCTCACAACAACCTTGTGAGGTAGGTGCTGTTATTACCCCCATTTTACAGATAAAGAAACTAAATGATTTGCCTACAGCCTCACAGCTACTACTAAGTGTCGGAGGCAGGATTTCAGCTCAAGTCTTTCTAGGTTCAGCACCTATCCACTGTGCTACCTGCCGCTAACCCCCTGTGGTTATACCTTGGCTTCCATTTAAGGAACCACTGACACATAATATAGGAGGACATTTCACCTTTTAAAAAGAGGTACTGCTTTTGAACTGGGTGTCAGTTTTAATTCTTGCACTATTCATGTTAGCACTTAAATGAGCATTGTCTTTGACTTTCATGTTTTTGTACCTATGTCCCTGAAAAACTCTGAATGAGCATTATATCTCATATTTACACTCACTCAACCCCACCCCGCACATAATGCTTAGCACATAACTAGTAATTGTATGAATATTTGGGGAAATGAATTTTGTTTTTCACTGGGCAGATTGTGCTTATTTCCCCAAAAAAACAAGAGCTTGGATTTTGGGGTTGACTTGATTTTCAATCATACACATTTTCTATCTCTTTCTTTCTTTTTTCCCCTTAAGGTCTGAAACATGAATTTCTACCTGTGTTTAGCTTCCCTGTGCTTGGGTTTAGCAGCTGCTGCCCCACAATTTGACAGGACTTCAGATGCTAAATGGGAATAATGGACGCCACAACACAGAAGGACCTATGGAGGGGTAAACTTTAAACTATGTTTTCCCCCAACATGTCCAAGGTGGACTAATGAAATGGCCTTTCCCAAGCCAATGGTTATCCACACAAGAGCTTCATTTGCTCAAGATCGCTGTTTTTCCCACAGAAGTTCAGAGGGTAGGGATGTCTGCACCATCAGAGGTTGGAAACCCTTCTGGGACAGCAATATTTAGATGTTGTCACCATCCCAATTGTGTGCTGAGTTATTGATGGTGGATTTGGTCTGAGGGTAGCTTCACTTGAATGTGTAATAATATAAGTGAAAACTTATTGAACCTTACATTTTTATACTTGTTTCCAGAATGAAGAAGATAACTGGAGGAGAGCAACCTGGGAGAAGAATTTGAGAATGATTGAAATGCACCATCTGCAGCACAGTGCTGGCAAACGTAGTTTCCACATGGACAATTTGATGTTAATATTGAGTAGTCATTTATGGTTCCCTCTCAATATACTTAATATAAACTACCTTTTTCTTCATTTTAGACCAATGAGGGATTCAGCCAAGTGATGAATGGCTTTACACAAAAGAGATTTTAAGAGAAGACCAAAGGAAATCTATTTCATGAACCCCTCTTTGCACAGATCCCCAAATCTTTAGATATTTAAAGATCAGGTATTAAAAGTTTCTTAAGCTTGATCCACAGATAACTCAGATAAAACTCAATGAAGCTTATGATTGATATACAGATACTTCATCTTAGGTTTGTGACTGAGTTCCCTTCCATATTTAAAAATGTTTAGCTCTGTCTTATAAAAATGACTAAGATTATCTTGGAAACTAACTAGTGCTTCCTTTTGACTTTTTCAGAGTCAGTGTGATTTAGGGCATTTAGGGCAACTGGTTCCATGGAAGGCCTGTGGTTCTGTAAGACAGGAAAATTTGCTTCACTTACTGAACAGAATTTGGTTGTTTGTTCTTGGGATATTGGCAACAATGGCTGTCACAGTTGTTTAATGAAACATCTTTAAATTTGTGAAGGAAAATGGAGGCATGGATACAGAAGAATCCTATCCCTATCTTGGACTGGTAAATGTAGTTGTTGGATTCCCCATCTTTTTGGTTTAACTATATTTGAAAGGAGAGTCTCAATTTGGGGGATGGGAGTTGAGGAGGCCTCCAAAGACTGAAGACTTCAGTCCTCACATTCCTAACTAAGCAAAATCTACAGATAAATCCAAAGTACATTAACACTTAAAATGAGTTGCCTTCACTGTGTGTACAGTCACCCACTGAGAGGAAATCTTAGGAATATGTGGAATGTGTTGCCTTAGACACTTGATAGATCATTTGGTTAGACATTTTTATTTTACAAGATCACATGGTAATAAGTGGCAAAATCTGGATTGGAACCCAGATTCCCTGACCCTAAATCCATTCTGACCTTTGTACCCTACCCTGATGCCTCCCTGACCCCTAGTACCTACAAGTGCCTCCTTTGGAGCAGGGAATTAAATGACAGTGGAATCTAATACTTCGTAATAGCTCCTGGCATTTCCATCATCCTGAAGGTTTACAGAGCACGTCATTCACCTTATCTCATTTGATCCTCAAACAGCCCTGTCTGGGGGAGCTATTATCCTGAATTTTCTGAGAACCTCTCTACCTCAGTCTTAGGATCATATAGCTTGTAAGTGTAGAGCTAGATTCAAACCTTGGTCTCATTGGGCTATGCTACAACTGGTGGGCTCTTAGAGTTGTTAATGAATTGGTTGTTTTATGCCAGTGATATCAAACCCAAGTTGAAATGAAGTCCACTGAACCATACATTAGAATCCATGGGGGATGCATATTGACTTAGGAGTGATATATAGGAATGTTACCAGCCTTCTGGTTTACACTATGCTGCCTTCTTTCAAAGTGACTTTCAAGTCATCCTTTACCCACCCACATCCAGCTCTTTTCTTGAGCCATTCATCTGATAAATTGATGGGAGAGCACTGCCCATAGATTTATTAATTTGGTGACCATCAGTTTTAAATTCATGTGGGCAATACCACTTATAATATGAGACCAAACCTTTTATCATTTCATTTTTAAAAGATGGGAAGATGGTATAAGCCAGAAAATGCCAGTGCTAATGTCACTGGATATGGGGACATCCCATCAGGGCAGGAAAGTGCTCTCACACAGGCTGTGGCAATCATGGTTCCCATCCTGGTTGCTATTAATGCAGATCATCCATCCCTCTAGTTCTATGAGTCTGGTAAACCTCATTTCTGTAAGAATGCATTTAACCATGTTCACTACTTTGTATTTCTCAAGTTCATAATTCACTTGAATATCCTAGGTGTTTATTATGAACCACTGTGCAGAAGTCTACAGCTAAATCATGCCATGATAGTTGTGGACTGTGGTGCTGATGAAGACACTGAATTGAAATACAGCATTGTCAAGAAGATGTAAACCAATATCTTGGCCAAAATGTCACTGACCTGCTTGTTGCCAGTTTCTGCTTATTTCATTTTGAAGAAAAGGGGAGGAGGAAGACGAGTGGAGTTCCTGGGATCCTGTGACATAGAGAAGGGATGTGCATGGATGAAAGATGCCCTGGTTTTAGGATTCAGAGTAGAGTGAGAGCTCCCCAGTGGTTCCTCATAGTTTCCATGACCACTGATGACTTGAGAGTACAAAAAATTTCCTGTTGCCTAGTTTGTTGGACTGTTCTAATACAGTTATTGTCAGACTGTCTCACAACATGCTATAGGATAATTATTTCCCTTGGAAAATCTGAAAGTGTTCACTGTTGAGCGAGTGGTTGTCAGAATAGGACAGTTAGGTGGCCCAGTAGATAGAGAGCCCTGGCCCTGGATTCAGGGGAAACTGTGTTCTAATAGGATCTCAGATACTTCCTAGCTGTGTCACCTTGGACAAATCATTTAATTCTGGTTGCCTTAGTTTCCTCATCTGGGAAATGAACCAGGCAAGGATATCACAAACCTATCCAGTATATTTGCCAAGAAAACCGAAAAATAAGATCATAAATAACTGGCCATAACTAATCATCCATATGACAACAAAGTTGTCACCAGAAGTTATTTTCATTGCTTTCTGAAAAGTCCAACTCATTTTCTGAATTCAGTCACATTATGTGTCAGGATGCTTTGTGTCCCTAAAGTAAAAATGTGTTTTGAATGGTGCTCTGAAATAATACTTAACTTTCTTTTCAGTTGAGGTGAAGATTGGGGCACCAATGGGTACATTTTAATGGTCAGGGACCAGAATAACCACTGTGTAAGAGAAACAGTAGCCAGCTGTCCTGAAATATGATGTGATTGAAAGAAGACCCCTTCACAGACAGATGAGACCTGACCTGTATCATTTGGGATCAAACATTTGAATCTCCCAGGATCCAAGCTGTAATTTGAGTTTCTTCTGACATTTTTACCTTTGTGAAATGTACACACCACTTTGTTATAAATAGCTTGTAAAATTGCTTGGCTAAAAAACTTATAAATGTTTGTTTGAAATTGTGTGTACAAAGCTTTACCTTTTTAAATAAACCTTGATTCACTATGTATGAACTTTAGGAGCACTGGTTTCCTTCAATGCGTTAAATTCTGTAACACGAGAGAAGACAGTTGGGTTCCTACTTGTTCATACTAGGTCAGGAGTCAGTCAGTGTCCACAGATGGTAGTTCTAGGATTGAATCCAACGTTTCCTACCCTACGTCATTGCAACATATTGATTGAAGTGCAAATCAGTGAGACTGGGTGTGGCTTTGACATTACCTCAATCCCTAGAAAAGCACAACATGGGCAATTACATGCCAATTTTCAGGAGCCATTGGTAATCAACACATAGGTTTGTTCTGACTATCAAATCTTTTTCTAAATGTAGAAATAGATGTATAAGCCTAAAGTGACACAGAGCTGATGAAAACCCTCTTCAAGTACAAAGTATTTTTCAAGGTGATCTAACAATAACAAAATAATGAAAGCTGGTATTAGACATGATTTTGGGGCCATCTTTTCTATCACTAACTTAAGGCCTTTGAGTAAAATTTCATTTTTTTTACAGTTGGAATGAATCTTAGATGGCCACATACTTAATAATTATGGAGTACGTTCAAATGATGCCTAAGTTCTTTTAAGAAGTTCCTTGCATTCAGTTAATCAGTAAACATGAAGTATCTACTATGTGTCAGTCTAAATGATGGGGATACAGATAAGAAAAAAGACAGGCCCTACCTTCAAGGGGCTTACAATCTTGATTAGGAAAGACAAGACAAAAATAAGGTGAAAAGGGGGGTGGGAAAAGTATCAGGGAAGGTATTCGACTTAGGAGCACAGTAGAAAAGCCAGACACCCCAAAGTCATGCACCCAAGTGAGAAATGAGGACATAATGTTAGCCCATTATATAAGCCTTCCCACCCTGTGAGGGGAAGCTAGGTAGTACAGCAGAGAGAGCACTGGGCCTGGAGTCAGAATGACCTGAATTCTAATCCAGCCTCATAGACGCTAGCTCTGTAACCCTAGACAAGTCACTTGACTTTGTTTGCCTCAGTTCCTCATCTGTAAAATGAGCTAGAAAAGGAAATGGCAAACCACTCCCGGATCTTTGCCAAAAAAAACTCCAAATGTGGTCACAGAGAGTAAGACTGGACTCAAAGAACTCAACAACATCCTGTGAGGAAGGTGCTATCATCCCCATTTAACAGAGGGCATCTGAGGCCAAGAGATGCTAAGAAAATGACTAGGGTCATCTCACTAATAAAGTATCCATTGTAGGATTTGAACTTGGATCTTCTCAACTTCAGGCTCAATAGTCAGTCATCATACCAAGCTAAGTAATAGTCATTAGTGGGATCAAGAGCATTATGCTATAAGGAGGAAAGAGCAAACCAAGCATGGTCAATTTCAGAGCTCCAAGAGTCCTTAGGAATGATCGGCTCCAATCTGGTGTTTTACAGATGAGGAATCTCACTAGATTCAGTAGAGCCACTGCCCAGAGTGCCTTGTCTGATAGGACAGGCCTTGGTTGAGAGAAAGCTCCATATGGAGGCACTGGGCTCTTCAATCCAGCCGCTGCTGTGCACTAAGGGCACTGACTGGACAAGTGACTAAAGCTCTGGACTTAAGTCTCCTCATCTGGAATGTGATGAAGGGATAAGACCAGACTACATCTAAGGTCCTTTTGAGCCCTAAACCTCTAAACCTGATCCTAGGGCTTCCAGTTAATTGTATTTTTCCTTCTATCCCAGAATTGGCAAAAATGCTATGGGAGAACTGGATAATTCAGGATTTAGTCTCAGAGACCTTGATTTTCATCTTGGTTCTGTCATGTATGAGGTAGCAAGGTGATAAGAGAGTTAGGACTGGACTCAGGAATACCTGAGTTCAAATCTGTCCTCAGACACTTAGTAGATATGTGACTCTAGGCAAGTCACTTAACCCTGTCTGCCTCAGTTTCCCCAAATGTAAAATGGGGATTAGGTTATCAAATGAGATTATATTTGCAAAGTGCTTAATAGTGCTTGCCATATAGTAGGCACCATATAAATGTATATTCTGTCCTGACTTAGAGGCAACTAGTTGGCACAGTGGATAGAATCCTTGTCCTGGAATCAGGAAAATCTGAATTCAAATCTGGCCTCAGACACTAGGTTCAAGAATCTGAGCAAACATATCTGTTTGCCTTGGAGGCAGCTAGGTGGTTTGGTGGATAGAACACTGGGTCTGGAGTCAGGAAGAACTGAATTCAAATCCAATTCAGACACTAACTAGTTGTGTGATGCCGGGCAAGTCACTGAACTTCTATTTGCTTAATCATTTGGAGAAAGAAATGATAAACCACTTCAGTATCCACTCAATCCCACATCCTAGAGCTGGGGCTTTAGATAAGTAACAATGTCTCTCTCAGGACTTCCATTTGCATTCATCTTCAGAATGAGGAGATAAGACTACATGACCTCTCAAGTTGTCTTCTGGCTCTTAATCCATCGTCTTGTGATCCTCTGTTTCATCTGTTCACTTGTAACAGAAAGATAAGAATAGCTCCTTTCAAATGAGAATTCCAGAGTGTCTTCAGTAAGCCAAGATGGCAGAGTAAGCAGTAAGTCTTTCTCACTCTTCCTTATCAACCTCCAAAAACACATAAAATATTGCCCCAGGAAAATTCTTAGAAGAGCTAAGCCAGCAGAAAAATGGGGTGCGGCATTCTTGTAGCCAGGGAAGATTAGGGGATCAACAGGAAAGGTCCCTCTTGCTCTGGCTAAAGAGGAGCAGTACAAGATGGGAGGTGTCCCAGCAAGCCCCACCTCAGAAAACCTTGGGAAGATCTTGAGCCGCAGGTTAGTGGAGCAAGAGAGCACCAACACCAGGACCCCTGAGTGCTTTGCAAGGCACAGGCAAGGGAACCAAGTTGGAAAACCACCATCTGTACCAGCAAGTAGGCATACTCCAACAGCTAAACCTCCCCTGTGCTTCAGCACTCCAGGAAGTACAACTCCAGGCACTCAAGCATCCTCAAACATCCAAACCTTCCAGTGCTTTAAAGAAGCCAAGGTGAGCAGGTGTCTTCTAGGGGCCAGACTCCCCACCCCAACCATGAGAGCTCCAGGATTGCTGACACCAGCGCAGCACCAGGTAAACCACCAGACCACTACAGCCTCCAGCTGCCAGCACCTGAGGCCCCAGCACACAAAGCTGGTGAACAGGTCTCTGGCATTCAGCACAAGAAGCTTAGGTCAGTGCCTGCTGTGTTCCAGCAGGAGAGCTCAACTTTATAAGCCAGGAAATAGAAAAGTGTCATGGGCAAAAAGCAAAAACGGACAATGACCATAGTTGCCTTCTCTGGGGACAAGGAAGATCAAGACACCAATTCAGAAGAGGACAACATTGCCAACACACCCACATCTGAATCCTCAAAGGGCAGCATGAACTGTTCTGAAGTCCAATGAGCCTTTCTGGAAGAGCTTAAGAAGGATTTTATTTATCTATACATTTATTTATTTATTTTAAAGACATAAAATATGTGTTAAGCATTATGTACCAGGCACTGTTTGATATGCTTATACAAGCAAGCAAAGCTATTCTTTTGACCTCAAAGAGATTACATTTAAATTACATTTCATTTAAATTACATTTAAAAGATTACATTTATACAGCTTATAAATGGAAACTAGAAAGCAGAAGGGGTACAGGAGTGGAGAGGGTGGCTGAGAAGTGGCATGGAAGCCTGGTTCCTGACTGGATGGATTACTGTTGTGTTATGTGTGTTCATCTTTCATTGCCGAAGAAGGCCACACCATCAGAGAAATGATGATATAACTTGCACTTGACTTTATTTTGAGTGAGGGAGGACTGTGCAGGTCACCAGCCTCACTTCTCCAGAGCCATCTGGACCCAGTGACCAGATATTCATCAGGATGACTAGAGATGACCCAGGATGAGGCAATTGAGGCTAAGTGACTTGCCCAAGGTCACACTGCTAGTGAGTGTCAAGTGTCTGAGGTGAAATTTGAACTCAGGTCCTCCAGACTCGTGCACTGGTGCTCTATCCACTGTACCACCTAGCTACCCCTTCCTGATAGGATACAGGTGAACTGGAAGAACCAGGGGCTTAATCCAACATGGCACCGGGAAGTGGGCAGCTGATGATGATGATAACTAGGAAGTAGAATGGGGACTAGCTCCAGGCCAGATAAAGCAAAAAAAGTTCACTTATTAGAGCCATCAGCTAGCCTGGGGAAAGAGTAGTGGACTTGGAGTCAGGAGACCTAGGCTCAAATCCAGACACCAAAAATTATTATCTGTACTATCAGCAAGTCACTTAACTTTGAACCTATCACCTCTGAAATGGGAATAATACCTATAGTTCCTATATACTTTATACACGTATATATTTATACATATTGTTTATATGTGTGTGAATATATGTATATATATATATAACCTACATATGTGTATACAAGTATGTATATGTTCATGTTTTCCATAATACAGGTGATAACAGCTGACATATTAAGTTTTACAAAGTGCTTTATCTGATATGAAAATTTGGAAAAGTAAAATTACTTATACTTAAATTCCCAGAGAGTAGAAATGATCTTTTAATTAGTATACAGTGTTAGAATTATTGATTAAATAATAGCTAAGTTTAAGGAAATTATATGACATTTATTTAAAGGTATATCTAATACACACTAAATTAAAATGATTAACCCTAACTTTCAACTGACTGCTATATGCAGCTGAAATAAAGGGGCAAGCCTAATCTTTCATGTACAACTTCTTGAACTCAGCAGCAAAATAACAAAGCTTTTTCCTGGTGAAGGTCTTATAACAAAAAACACATGACAGAAATGGCTGTTATGTAAACAAAAATGGTCCAAACTTTTGAAGAAATGTAATTTTACAAAAAGTTTATTTTTTATGTAAGTGGAAACACAATATAATTCTGACACCAAAAACTGTTCATTAAGCAAGATCTTAAAATCTGATGAATTTTAAGACTAAATTCTCTCAAGTGCTTATCAAATAGACAAGCAAAGTACAGCTCCCATTATAAAAAACAAACACAAAAAATCCTCTACATATCCACTGAGCACTTGAAAATGAAAAAGCAGTAAAGTGACCTAGGCAGTGAAGGCAGGGCTGGGAGACCCTTCCTCACTCTCATATTTCAATAAAATGTGTAACTTCTTTGTCTTCTGCACTGACAAAACTTTCTGGGGAAAAAATGGGGGTATACATTAGGATCTTTTAAATGTTAAAAAAAAAATGCCCTTGGAGAGACTTAATACTTCCTGACTAATTTTTTAGCCATGTAGAACATGATTTCATGAAAATTCTTAATTTTTAGAATCTATTAATATATGTGTATGAACATACAGTGTTATTCAATGCAGGTAAACTCAAAGAAACTTTGCAGAACTCACTTAAGTTCTATCAAAAGCTAAACCAATATGATTTATCCTCAAATTTTACAAGGATATTTGCTTGAATACTATTTTCAGTAAAATGGATCATTGAAAAATAATATTTTCCAATTTAATAACAAAGTACAGATAGCCGTTTTGAACTATCAACTTGGATTCTACCACACACACCAAAATAGGATTTACTACCAAGACAATTGTGTTACACTACAAAAAGTTACAAATAATTAAAATGTTTTCTTTGTAATACAACTAAACTTTACAATCCACCTCTTTTCTTAAACATACTACAAAGATTAGGACTTGCACACTTTTTTTTCTGAAAAAAAAAAAAAGCAAACAAACAAACCTTTCTTCTTCATAAAATCCTGAGATGAAAGGCTGTTAATATAATAAAACTGGAACCACTATTTTTTTCTCTTCTTTGTATTATACTGCAAGTTAGTTAATTTGTTCTCCTTCTAGCTTTTTTAGTTCCATACTCAATTCATTGATCTCCTCTTTCTCTGTTTTATTTATATAAGCATTTAGAGATATAATTCTTCCCATAAGAACTGTTTTTCTGCATCCGAAAGTTTGGTATGTTGTCTCATTATTGTCATTCTCTTAGATGAAGCTATTGATTGTTTCTATAATTTGTTGTTTAACCCTTTCATTCTTTGGGTTTAGATTATTTAGTTTCCAATTCATTATTAGCCTATCTTTCCGGGGCCCTTTATGACATGTAATTTTTACTGTGTCTTGATCTGAAAAGGAGGTATTTAATATTTCCGCTCTTCTGCTTTGGATTGTAAGGCTTTTATGCCCTAATACATGGATAGTTTTTGTGTAGGTGTCACGTGCTGCCCAAAAAAAGGTACATTCCTTTCTATCTCCATTCAGTTTTCTCCAGAGATCAACAATATCTAATTTTTGTAAAATTCTATTCACCTTCTTAACTTCTTTCTTGTTTATTTTATGGTTAGATTTATCAAGTTCTGAGAGGGAGAGCTTGAGGTCCCCCACTAGTACAGTTTTGATGTCTATTTCTTCCTGTAAGTCCCTTAATTTCTCCTCTAAGAATTAGGATGACATACTGATGGGATGCTTGGTGATGTACTTGGACCTCAATTCTAAAATCACATTTCTCTTTAAAAGTCACATTTCTCCCTAGCCTCAAAATACTATCTCAGGCAGTTTCTCCCTCAAGGACACAGCCTGCCCTAGCAACAACCATTATCTCCTTTCCTGCTATAGTAGCACCTATATAACTCATTAGTTTGAACCAGCTGTGTACTAAACTGGCTATATACTGGGTCATAATGACATTTACTCCTCACTGACCAATCATATGTATTCCAGACTTAGGCTTACCTATACTCCCTTGCATTAATCTTGTCTAACAAGACATTGATGAGAGAAGCCTGATTTTTCCTGGTCAGCCCTGACAGTTGGTTGACTTAGTGACATTTCAGGCCTAAAACCACACCTCCAGGTAGTCCCCCCTTGGGTTACTTCCCAATGAATTTTGGGTAAAATACCTGTGCAGTAGATACCAAAAGTGCATGTTCCTTCAAGAACTGTCCACTCCTTAATCACTCCCTAATCCCACCCCAAAACACCTAGTTAACATATTTGGCACAAGTGATACAATAGAATATCCTATATAAACTTTCCCTGTACCCCTTTAAGGTTGCAGTTTTCCTAAGAACTCTTGCCAGTTGAAAAGTGTAATAAATCTTTACCTTGACTTCAACAGTGTTTGAGTTTGTGAATTCTTCTCCAGACAACCTGTGCCTGGTACCCCGGTGTTTGTGGGGGTCTCACATTCCCTTTCCAGTCCTCATCAATACCACTTGGTACATGTATGTATATAATATTACTTCATTGGCTATGGTCCTTTTTTTCAGGATATAGTTTCTTTCTTAAACTCTTTGAATTAGATCTATTTTTGCTTTGGCTCTGTCTGAGATCAAGATTACTATCCCTGCTTTTTTTATGTCAGTTGAAGCATAATATATTCTGCTCCAGATTTTTACCTTTCATCTGTGTTTATCCCTCCTCTTCAAATATCTTTCTTATATATGACATATTGCAGGATTGTGGTTTTCGATTCACTCTGCTATTCTTTTCTGTTTTATGGGAGAATTCATCCCATTTACATTCACAGTTATGATTATTTTCTGTATCTTTCTCTCCATCCTATTCCCCCTGCCTTGTTTATGCTTTTCTCTCTCCTTTCTCCCTTTTCCTCCTATGTAGTTTTGCTTTTGACCATTGCCTCCCTCAGTCTTTTCCCCTTTCTATCAGTCCCTTCCCTTTCCTTCCCTTTTTCCCTTACCAGTTCTTCTCTCCCTTCTATCCATCCCCTCCCTTTTCTTTCTCCTTTCTTCTCCTACTTCCTGTAGGGTGAGTTAGATTTCTAAACCTAGATTATTATGTCATTCCATTTTTTAGCCCAATCTGAAGAGAATCAGATTGAAATAATGCTCCTCTCCCTCCCTTATGTTTCTCCTCTTCTTCGTGTGACATAATATACCCTTTTCTGCCTCTTGCTATTCTCTTCCCCCAATACAATCCCTTTTAATCGATTAATTGGAATTTTATCTTCACATCAAAATTAACTTATATCCACACCCTCTGCCTATGTATACCTTTTTAAATGTCATAAGAAAGATACAGTTCTCAAGAGTTACAAGTGTCATCTTCCCTTATAGGGATGTAAACAGTTTGCCATTATTAATAACATGTTGTGGTTTGTTTTTTCTTTCCTCTTTAACTTTTTTTTTTGCCTTTCTTGAGTCTTGTACTTGAAGATTAAATTTTCTATTGAGCTCTGTTCTTTTTTCAGGAAGGCTCAGAAGACCCCTATTTTATTGAATTTCCAATCTCTTTCCCTGAAAGACTAAGCTAAATTTTGCTCGGTAGTTTTTTGATCATGGCTTTCAGGTAGACCAATAATTCTTAAATTATCTGTCCTGGCTCTATTGTCTATGTCTGTTGTTTTTCCAATGAGTTAATTTACATTTTCTTCTATCTTTTCATTCTTTTGATTTTATTTGATTTTTGATGTCTCATGGAGTTAGCTTAAACTTGTCCAGTTCTAATTTTTTTAAAAAAAGGTTTTCTCCAATTAGCTTTTATAACTCCTTTTGCATTTGGTTCATTTTACTTTTTAAGGAGTTCTTCTCTTCAGTGACTTTTTGGGTCTCCCTTTCCATTTTGCCAAATCTACTTTTAAAGGAGCTATTTTCTTTGGTGTATTTTTTCCCTTGTTGCCTATGGTAATTTTTAAGGACTTGTTTTCTACAATCCATTTTTTGTCCTTCCTTTTTGAAGATATTGACTCTCTCTTGCATACCTCTCATTTCTTTTTCCACTTTTTCCTCTACCTCTTCTGTTTGACTATTAAGCACTTGACAAATATAATCTCATTTGATAACCTAGCAAAATGTTTTCCCCCTTGAGGAAACTGAAGCAACTTGCCTACGGTCATATAGCTAGTAAGTATCTGAAGCCAAATTTGAACTCAGGTTTTCTTGAGTCCAGGCCTAACCCTCTTATCACAGTACCACCTCGCTGCCTCATACATGACAAAAACAAGGGAAAAATTCAGGTCACTGACACTCTGAATCTTGAATTATCCAGTCATTCCATAGCATTTTTGCCCATTCTGTGACAGAAGCAAAAAGACAATTATCTGGAAGTCCTAGGATCACAGATTTAGAGCTCAAAAGGACATTAGAAGCAGTCTAGTCTAATCCCTTCATCACATTTCAGATGAGGAGACTTGAAGCCCAGAGATTTAGTCACTTATCCAAACAATCCCCTTAGTGCACAGTGGTAGCTGGACTGAAGAGCCCAGTGCCTCCACATGGAGCATTCTCTCAGCCAAGGCCTGTCCTATCAGACAAATCACTCTGGGCAGTGGCTCTACTGAGTCTAATAAGATTCCTCATCTGTAAAACACAGATTGGAGCTGATCATTCTTATGGACTATTTGATGATGATGAGAAATTGATGGTGTTTTTTCTTCCCCTCATTCTGGCAAAATGCTCTTGATCCCACTAATGACTATGACTTAGTTTGGTACAGTGACTGACTGTTGGGCCTGAAGATGAGAAGACCCTACAATGGATACTTTATTACTGAGGTAACCCTAGTCAATTCATTTGCTTAACCTCTCTTGGCCTCAGCTTTCCTCTGTAAAATAGGATAAAAGCACCTACTTCACAGGGTATTGTTGAGTTCTTTCAGTGGAGTCCTACTCTCTGTGACCCGATTTGGGATTTTCTTGGCAAAGACACTAGAGTGACTTGCCATTTCCTTCTCAAGTTCATTTTATATACGAGGGACTGAGGCAAAGAGGGTTAAGTGACTTGCCTAGGGTCACACAGCTAGTGTCTGCAGCTGGATTAGAATTCAGGTCTCCTGACTCCAGTGCCAGTGCTCTATCTAACTGCCCCTCACAGGGTGAGAAGGCTCAAATGAGTTAACATTATCTTCTCATTTCTCACTTGGGTGCACAACTTTGGGGCTTCTGACTTTTCTACCATGCTCCTAAGTTGAAAACCTTCTCTGGCACTCTTTCCAACCCTTTTTCTTTTGTCTTATATTCCCTAATTAAGATTGTAAGCTCCCTGAAAGCAGGGCCTATCTTTTCTCTCATTTAGATGCTATTCACTTGCCTGTCATGTAGTAGATACTTCATGCTTACTGATTAACTGAATGTAAGAAACTTTTTTAAAGAACTTTGTCAACTTTTGAAACTACCACATAAATATTAAGTATGGGGCCATCTGAGATTCATTCCAACTGCAAAAAAGAGTTCGCATTTTCCTCAAAGGCTTTAAGTCGGTGATAGAAAAGATGCAAAAAGATTCATGTTTAATAGCAGCTTTCATTATAATATCTTGGTTAAGTCATCTTGAAAATCTCCTTGTACTTAGAGATGGCTCATGTCAGCTCTCAATCACTTTAGGCTTATACATCTATTTCTACATTTATATCAGAAAGAGATTTGAGAGTCAGAAACCTGTACATTGATTAGGGAGGGCTCTTGAAATGTAATTTCCCATGTTTTACTTTTCAAGGGACTGAAGTAATGTCAAAGCTACACCCAGACTACTGATTTGCACTTCAGTCAGTATATTGTAATAAGACAGCATAAAAAATGTTGCATTAAATCCCAGAAACCATCTGTAGCCACTGACTGACTCCTAACCTAGTAGCTCTCCTCTCCTGTTACAAAATTTAATATGTTCAAGGGAATCAGCTCTTTGAAAATTCATATATAGTTGCGGGGGATGCCCCCCTTAAAAAAATTAGTCTTGACCAAAAAAGTAAAAAGGAAAGATATTTATTCAGCTTTCTTGAGAAAAGACACTCCCACCTGCACTCAAGATGGCGATGGCTTAGGAAGGCAAGACTGCGCCCTGCAAAGCAGTTTTTATAGACCCTGACCACAATACCCCCATCCTAACTCCCTTCTTCTTAGCCCATTGGCTGAGCCTTGAGGGTACAATCTATCCAAGGAAAATCTACCCCAGCAACAAGGAATAAGTATACAAGAGTAATTTTTAGAAAAAGGGAGGGTAAGGGACTGAGCAACTTCTGTTCAAGGACTGACACATAATGTGGAGTAATGTCGAGGAAAGGAGATAAGGGAGAGAGTAAAGGCAGTCTCTGTCAAGGACTATCTTGTAGCACAAAAAGAATTTTAAGGAAAAAAAAAACAGACTCTCTATTGTTCCTGTTTCTCAGGATCAGGTGAGACAAACAGGGCTGACACAAGGGGCCCCTAAGAGGTTTTCACTAAATATACCTATTCTACTTCCTGAGGGATCTTTACTATATATACCTATTCCACTCATAGTGAATCAAGGTTTATTGAAAAAGGTAAAGCTCTTTATACAGGCATTTTTAAAATGAAAATTTATAAATTTTTGAATTAAACAATATTACAAGCTATTTATAACAAAGTAGTGAAGCGTCAGAAGAAACTCAAGTTATGATTTGGATCCTGGGAGATTCAAGTGTTTGATCCCAAATGATACAGCTCAGGTCTCATCTCTCTGTGAAGGGGTCCTCTTCAGTCATGTCATACTTCAGGACAGCTGGCTATTGTCGCTATTCCACAGTGGTTATTCTGGTCCCTGGCCATTAAAATGTACCCCTTGTCACCCCACTCTTCACCCCAGCTGAAAAGAAAGTTAAGTATTGTTTCAGAGCACCATTCAAAAACATACTTTTACTGTAGGGGCACAAAGCATTCTGACACATAATGTAACTGAATTCAGAAAATGAGTTGGACTTTTTAGAAAGCAATGAAAATAATTGCTGGTGACAACGTTGTTGTTGTGTAGATGACTAATTGTGATCAACCCTTCATGACCCCATTTTTAGGTTTTCTTGGCAAAGATAGTGGATGGGTTTGCCATTTCCTTTTCTGGCTCATTTCCCAGATGAGGAAACTGAGGCAAACAGGGTTAAATGACTTGCCCAGCATGATACAGATAGGAAGTGTCTGAGGTCCTATTAGAACACAGGTCTTCCTGATTCCAGGGCCAGGGCTCTGTATCTACTGCGCCACCTAGCTGCCCAATTCCTGACAACCACTCAGTTGACAATAAGCACTTTCAGATTTACCAAGTGCAATGCTTTTCCCATAACATTTTCAGAGTAAGCCTGACAACAACTATATTAGAATAGCCCAACAAACTAGGCAACAGGAAATTTTTTTTGTACTCTCAAGTCATCAGTGGTCATGGAAACTATGAGGAACCATTGGCAAACTCTCAATCTACTATGGATCTTAAAAACAGGGCCCCTTCCACCCATGAACATCCCTTCTCCATTTCATAGTATCCCAAGAACTTCACTCTTCTTACCCCTCCCCCTTTCTTCAAAAGGAAATAACCAGAAACTAATAACAAACAGGTCACTGACATTTGAGGCAAGGTGTTGATTTACCTGTTCTTGACAATCCAGTATTTCTCTCCAGTTTCTCTATTGACATCATAGCCCACAGCCAGCATGGCATGATCTAGCGCTTCACTACTGCATTTTGGTTCATAATAAACACCTAGGATATTCAAGTGAAATGTGAACTGATGGCTCAGGAGAAGAAAGTAAGGTTGGTGACTTTGCACAGCCCTCCCTCACTCAAATCAAAGTCAACTACGAGTCATTTTTTCGTCTTGATGTCATGATCTTCTTTAAGAACAAAGGACAAACACAACCTGTGAATAGTAACTCCCCTCTTCTCTTCTTCTTTCTTCTCTCCTCCTCTCCTCTCCTTCATGGCCAAAAGCTGCCTTTTTCCTTTGGGTTTACTGGCTACATCTCTTGCTCAAAGATCAAGCCTTAAACCCAATTCACTCTGGAGCTCATAGACTGGACAACAAGTTCCCACCCACATAGCACAGAGCAAATGAAATTACTAAACAGAAATTGTTTCTCTCTTACCCAGGAACCCTGATGGTCTTTCCCTTCCAGTTTGATTTTTTATTTTGATTAAAGAGCTTGTCCCTTTAGTAACTACATAAAGAAGCCTATTCATTGAATGAATGTATCTGACTCAAAGTGAGAATGTGGTAAGACCTTACCCTGAAAGGGCAAGAGTCTCACATTGCATCCTGGGCCATTTCCAGCTGACCTAATGAATATCAGGTCACTGGACCCAGATGGCTCAGGAAAAGAAAGTGAGACTGGTGACCTTGCACAGCCCTCCCTCACTAAATAAAAGTCAACTGCAAGTCATGTCATCATCTTTATGTCATGGTCTTCTTTGAGAACTAAGAACAAGCACAACAACAAGAAATATGAACTTGAGAAATGCTGACTAGTGAATGATAGTAATATGGTGAAGTGCATTGTTACAGAAATAAAGAAGAACAAATGCTTACCAGAGTGATAGAACCTGAAGGATTCATGTGCTGCATCAACAGCAACAGAGATGGGCCCCATGGTTGCCAGAGCCTTTGCAAGAATCCTTTCATTCCCTGATGGGAGGTCCACATATCCAGTGACAATAGCACTGGAGTATTCTGGCTGATAATGACAGCTGCCATACTTTTAAAATGAAACAGATAAAAGATTTGGTCTAATATTATTAGTGGCATTTCCCAGATGAATTTAAAACCGAAGGTAACAAAATTAATAAATCTATTGGAAATGTCATCCCACCAATTTATCAGATGAACAGCTCAAAAAGACAGCTGAATGTGGGTGGGTAAAGGACTATTTTAAAGTCACTTTGAAAGAAGGGAGCATAGGGTAAAACAGAGGGCTGGTAACATTCTTACATATCACTCCTAAGTCAATATGCATCGCACATGCACTCTAATGTATGGTTCAGTGGACTTCATTTCTACCTAGGTTTGATACCACTGACATAAAACAACCAATTCATTAACAACTCTTAAGAGCCTAGTAGATGTATCATAGCCTAATGACATCAAGGTTCAAATCTCTCTCCAGTGAACAAGCTATGTGATTATGAGACTGAGCTAGAGAGGTTCTCTGAAAAATCAGGATAATAGCTGTTTGAGGGTCAAATGAGATTAAGTGAATGACGTGCTTTGTTAACCTTTAGGATGATATAACTATCAGCAGCTATTATGCAGTATTAGATTCAATTATCATTGAATTCCCTGCTCCTAAGGAGGCACTTGGGGGAGATAGGGGTCAGGGAGGAATCAGGGTAGGCTACAAAAACCAGAGTGGATTTAGAGTCAGGGATTCTGAGCTCCAATACAGACTTTGTTTATTGTTTATTATCATGACTATGGTCTTGAACCAGTCATTATAAAACGAAGATGCCTAACCAAATGATCTATTGAGTGCCTAAGGCAACACAGTCTAAATCTACATACTTCCTAAGATCTCCTCTCAGTGGGTGATTGCGCACATAGTAAGGGCAACTCATTTGAAGTGTTAACGTATTTTGGATTCAGCTGTAGATTTTAAGTTAAGAAGGTGGGGATTGAAGTGTTCAGTCTTTGTCAGCCTCCTCAACTCCCATTCCCCAAAATGAGACTCTCCTTTCAAAAATAAGTAAACCAAAATGATGGAAAATCCAATAACATGTACCGTAGCTTTATAGGGATAGGATTCCTCTGTATCAATGCCTCCGTTTCTCTTCACATATTCAAAGGCATTATCCACGAAACCACCATTACAACCTTCATTGCCTTCATCCCAAGAGCAGTCCATCAAATTCTGCTCACTAAGTGAAACAAGTTTGCCTGTCTTACGGAACCACTGGCCTTCCAGGGAACCAGTTGCACTAAATGCCCAGCAAGAACCACATAGACCCTGAAAAAATTAAAAGGAAGCACTAGTTAGTTTCCAAGATAATCCTAGTCATCTTTATAAGACAGATCTAAACAGTTTAAAATATGGAAGGGAACTCAGTCACAGATCTGAGATGAAGTCTCTGTTTATCAATCAAAAGCTTCACTGAGTTTTATCTGAGTTATCTATGGATCAAGCTAAAGCAACTTTTAATACCTGATCCTTAACAGCAGTTACATAGCCTTTGTCTCTCCAGTCTACAGATTCAGGGACCTGTTCAAAGAGAGGTTCATGAAACAGAGTTCCATTGGTCTTCCCTTGAAAACTTTTTTGTGTAAAGCCATTCATTGCTTGTCTGAATTCCTCATTGGTCTAAAATGAAGAGAAAGGCGGTTTATGTTAAGTATATTGGAAGGAAAAGATAACTGACTACTCAGTATTAACATTAGATTGTGACAACGGCCCCACCATATCTCCAAACTTGTTCATTTCCATCCAGAAACTATGTTTGCCAGAACTGTACTGCAGATTGTGCATTTCAATCATTCTCAAATTCTTCTCCCATGTGGCTCTCCTCCAGTCATCTTCTTCATTCTGGAAGCAAGTACAAAAACATAAGGTTTAATAAGCTTCTGCTTATATTATTACACATTCAAGTGAAACTACAGCTAGACAAAATCCATCAATAACTCCATTAGCACTCATTTGGGATGGTGGGCACATCCAAATATTGCCATCCCAGAAGGGTTTCCAAGCTCTGATGCTACAGACATCCAAACCCTCTGAAATTCTGTGGGAAAAGCAGCAATCTTGAGCAAATGAAGCTCTTGTCTGGATAAACACTGGCTTGGGAAAGGCCATTTCACTATTCCACCTTGAACATGGAGGAAACGGTTGAGGGAAAACACAGTTTAAAGGTTACCCCTTTATAGGTCCTTCCGTGTTGGGACTTCCATTGTTCCCATTTAGCATCTAAAGTCCTGTTCAGTTGTGGAGCAGCAGCTGCTATCCCCAAGCACAGGGAAGCTAAACACAGGTAGAAGTACATGTTCCAAACCTTAAGGGAAAAAAAGCAAGAAAGGGATAGAAAATGTGTATGATTAAAAATCAAGCCAAACCAAAAGTCCAAGTTCTTGTTTCTTTGGGAAACAAACTCAACCTTCCCAGTACAAAAACAAAATTCATTTCACAAAATATTTATACATTGTCTAGTTACATCCTAAGCATTAGGTGTGTGGCAGGGTGGAGTGAAAGCAAATACAAGAGATATAATACTGATCCAGAGTTTTCAGGGAGTTTAGACATAGGTGACACAGTGGATGGAGGGCTGGCCCTAGGGTCAGGAAGACTTCAGCTGAAATCCTGCCTTAGAGGCTTAGCAGTTGCTGTAGGGCTGTAAGCAAATCACTTAACCTCAGACATCCTTAGCCTCAGTTTCTTTATCTTTAAAATGGGGATGGTAACACCACCTACCTCACAAGGTTATTGTGAAGATAAAATGTAATACTATTGGCAAAGCACTTTGGAAACTTTAAAGCACTAGCTATTTTTTATTTTTATTATCATGATTAACCACTCAGAGGCTGAGGTTGAACACCTTCCACTCCTTGACTGTCAACCTACAAGGCCTGTCTCTAATCCAGTTACACTAATAATCTCCTACTCAGCCTTCACTCTCGTTTTCCCAACCTCCCCCAACTAAAGGCAGCTATGAAGAAACTATTACCAAGCAGCAGTCACTGGGAAAATGAGAGAAGGGTGGAGGTTGTAGCTGGAGCAGAGAATAATAAAAGATTCTATCATTCCTATGAGTTCTACAAGAAGGGGTAAGAGGGTATGGGATATGCAGATTTTATTACATTACCTTTCTCCCTCAACCCATCCAATTTCCAAACCATGACAGCTATTATTGTCAAGGATACCACCTTCTTTCCAAAATTCTCAAACTCAGTCTCACCTCCAACTCTTCCTCACCCCACCTCTCCAATCAGTTGCCAAAGCATCTCTCTCATTTGTCTTCACAACTCAATTCAGGCCTTAATCACCTTTGCAAAGGACTTTTGCAATAGCCTTCTAAGCCATCTCTCTGCCCTAAGTCTTCCTCCACTCTACCCTATCCTTAAACAGCAGCCCAAATCATTCTAAAGTGACCATTTGCTCTTATCATGTCCTGTATACTCTAGTGTTTCTATTGCCCCCAGGATTATATTATTTCATTCTTATCTGATCCTTGAAAAAAATTCTATATGTGTTTATTAGCACAGTAGTACAAGTATAATTTACGGAAATGAATGTACATACATATTGGGCCAGTGCTCACAAATTTTTTCCCTGGTTGCCTGAGGGGAATGAGGAGGGAAGGGTTGTTTTACCAAAAGTCAGCAGATGACTCCTTTATTGAAGGCAGGGACTGTCTTTTGACTCTTTACAATGCCTGGCACATAATAGGTACTAAATGAATGTTTTTTTTAAAGCATCTACAACATTTCTCAGCCTCTCCCTAAACCTAATCACCAAATGCCCCCTCTCCAGAACTCAAAACAACTCCATTTCTCAGGAGCATAATCAAGCAACATACTAGCCCAGAAGAGACCTAGATTTGACATCAAGGTTCAGTCCTGACCACTGCCACTTACTGCCATACTACCATATGGGTATGGATATATATGAGCATGGCACTTCACCTCAGGGCCTCAGTTTCCCTAAGGTCCCTTCCAACTCTACTATGATCCTACAGAGTCTAAAGGTAAGACTTCACAGTCGACTGCTGATGGAGGGAGTGAGAGAGGAGGAAAGCCTTTTCTACAGCCCAGTGAGACAGCCACCTCCAGACTTTCAGATCTTCTCAGCCTTAGATCTAAAAGCCCTGCAGGCCAAAAATCCACCTTTTACAAATTCAGGGGTAAGGAAGCAAGTCACACAAACTCTGAGTATCTTAAACTTGTGCATCCAAAACTACTTCTTGCCTGCCTCTCTCCTAACAAGCTCCACCTTTCCAAACAGGAAAGGAGGTCATGTGGAGGTGCCCCAGTGAGGTAGGACACCCAACAACTCAAGCCAGGCAAAAGGAACTAGTCTGAAAGCCATGAGCCACCGCTCCCAGCACTAATGCTAGCTTCCTAAGAACCTTCCTGGGAAGTAGATGCTATTAGCTGGTCCTGATTTCACAGAGCCTCAGCAAAAGGTGACATCCTTACATACTCAACAGCCCCCCATTCCCTATTCAGGCAGAACCCACACTCCTGGTGAAGCTCTGCTCACCCAGCCCCATGCCAGCAGCAACAGCAACTACAAACTCTTCCTTAACCTCCCCTTCCCAAGCTCAGGCTCTGTCCTTTTTTTCTCCTCCCGTCCTGGGGGTGCCCCGGAGCCTAAGGAGTTCGCCACTTTCCGAGCCCTTCCCTCGGACCCAGGAGCTGCTGCTCGCCCATCCCTCACCTGAGTGTCTCAGCAGCGGTGGAACCTGGGGAGAGTCGAACCACGAAGGACACTTGGGGGTCCTGGAGTCAGCTTGCTCAGCCCTGGGTCCAGTGGCTCCTCTTTTATGCGAATGTCCCAGGCTAAACTTGCCTGGTCCCACCTCCCATAGTAGCCACTGGCTGTGTCGGGATGAAGGGGTGGGGCCGCTGCTGAGCAGGAGACTCCCTGGGGCATGGTGCTTTCAGTGTCTTCAACCTGTTGGGTTTTGCTGTTGCCTTAGGGATGGAGATGCAAAGGGGTGGGGGAGGGAAAGGGAGGACGTGGATGATCTCAGGGGCTGCTTTCTCTTACTTTGCTAATAGAAGGTGAAAAGGGTCAGGGCTTCTCCTAAAGGGCCTCTGCTTGGCTCGGGGTTTGAGTTGGGAAGTGCGTGGGAGGGAGGAAGGAATAGTCCTGTCACCATGCATTACTGAGATCAGCGGCTTGGCGGAGGTGACCTGGGAAAAGAACTTGTATATTCACTAATTCATTTATTTCAATGTTTAGAGAATAATCATAGAGGTAGGACTGGATGGGATCTTCCAGCCCATCGTTTTATGGATGAAGAAACTCACCATGAGAGTCTTGTCCAAGGTCAAACAGCAAATGGCAGCCCTCTGATTCAAACCCAGGTCCTCTCACTTCCAGTCCTGAGATTTTCTGTCTGAATACTCTAAACCAGGAGATTTACACGATAGGGATCTGAGTCCTCAGGAACTTAATTATGGAGGGGGGTGATAGTTATGGACAGAAAAATATAATATGCTCCAATGAATGAGAGATACTGTAGAGAAGTGTAACAATTTAGTTAGTCAATTTAGACCACTTTGGGAAATGGGGATTTGGATGTGAGGCTATCACAGACAGACTTCCTTGTAAGGATGGCATTGGAATTGAGCCCAGTGGAAGAGAGAGGGTTTCAACTGGCCATGTGGTGGGGACAGCAGTTAGAAAGAAGGTAGGTAAAAGCTTAGAGGTGGGAAAGTCACACAGTTCTTCTGGGAGCTATCTTTTCCAACAGATTTCTCTTCTCTCACAAGTTGTTCCCCATAAGCTGCTTCTCCTACTAACCACAAAAGTCTCCCTTATCCTCAAAAGACTTATCCTTGATTCCTGCTGGCTATCATTCTATATCTGTCCTCCCATTTGTGGATAAACTCCTGGAGAAGTTCATCTACAGTTGGTGCCTCCATTTCCTTTCCTCTCATTCAGTTCTTAACTCCTAGCAGACTGACACCAGATTTCATCATCCAACTGAAACTATTCTCTCCACAGTTGCCAGTGATCTCCTAATCTTGCCAAATCCAACAGCCTTTTCCTCAGTCATTATCCTTCTTGACCTCTCTATGTAGCCTCTGCCACTCTCCATCTCCCTCAGTTCCTTGTTACTTTCTAAGTTTTCATGTCACCCTGCTCTCTTTTGGTTCTCCTTACTCACACCGCTCCTTGTCAGCCTTCTTTGCTAGATCTTCCTCCACTTCTTGCCCTGTGAGGGTCCCCCAAGACTCTCTCCTAACTCCTCTTTTCCCTCTTTGCTGTTTCATTTGGTGATCTCATCAGCTCCCATGATTTCAGTTATTATCTCCATGTAGATGTCTCTCAGATCAACTTGTCCAGCCTCAACTTCTCTCTTAGCTTTTTGTCTTGCATGTCCAAGTGCCTTTTAGACATCTTGAACTGGATCCCATAGATACGGGATTCAACATGTCCCACACTGACCTCATTACCTTTCTCCCTAAATCCTCCCCTCTTCCTAACTTCCCTGTTACCATCAAGGGTACCATTCTCCCAATTGCCCAAACTCTAAACCTCGTTGTCATCCTCTACTCCTCCTTCTCACCTGCCATAGCCAATCTGTTGTCAAGTTCTGTCACTTTTGCCTTCATAGCATTTCTTATATATGGCCCCTTCTCTTGTCTGACATTGCCACCAAGCTGGTGAAGGTCCTCATCCCCTCAAGCTTAGACTATTGCAATGGGCTGATGGTTGGTCTCTCTGCCTCAAGGCTTTCCCCACTCCAATCCATCTTCCATTCAAGCTGTCAAAC
This sequence comes from Notamacropus eugenii, assembly GCF_028372415.1. Classification (NCBI taxonomy): domain Eukaryota; kingdom Metazoa; phylum Chordata; class Mammalia; order Diprotodontia; family Macropodidae; genus Notamacropus; species Notamacropus eugenii. Next base: position 329,887,615 of record NC_092874.1, on the reverse strand, counting down.
TGATTTTGCTAAAATGTAGGTATGACCTAATTGCCCCACTATTTGGCAATTAATCCTCTGTCTTTTAAAATCTTTTATAACTTGGGCCCTTCCTGCCTTTCCAGGTTTCTTATACTTGACTCCCTCCACATATTCTGTGAACCAATGACAATAGTGTCCTTTGTGTTTCTTGAGTTCAACACACCATCTCTCAACTCTTTACATTTTTACTGTGTGTCTTCCACACCTGAAATTCTCTTCTTCCTCATCTCTGATTCTCAGCTTCTTTCAAATGTCAGCTCAAGTCCCACTTTGTGCAAGAAGCCTTTCCCTGTCTTCCTTAAATTTACTTCCTCCTCTACATGTTCATCTCTAATTTGATCTCACTATATCTTGCTTGTGGGGCATCTAGGTGGTGCAGTGGATAGAGTGTCAACCCTGGGGTCAGGAAGACTCATCTTCCAGACTTCACATCTGGTTCCCCCACACTTCCTAGCCTTGCGGTCCTGGGCAAGTCACTTAACCCTGCTTGCCTCAGTTTCCTCATCTTTAAAATGAGGTGGAGAAGAAAATGACAAAACACGCTAGCATCTTTGCTAAGAAAACTCCAAATGGAGTCATGAAGAGTCAGAAATGACTGAATAACACCATATTATTTGTATGTAGTTGTTGGCAAGATATTACAACCTCTCCACCCTCTAACAGAAAGCATCCACTATGCTTGGTCTTGTTTTATTTTTTACCTTTCTTTGTATCCCCAATGCTTAGCATACTGCCTAGTATATTGTAGATACTTAATAAAAGTTAATTGTTGAACTGACTGGCCCTGTGTTAGTTTCACTGGAATTTAGATATTGGGTAGTTGTATCAGGTGAGGAAATTGAAGTGATTAGAACAGCAAGTGGTAGTGGGAATTGAGTGAACCACACTGACTCCAGTTCTGGAGCCAGCTCAGTTCCTTTTCTGTTCAATTATGGGTCTAGTTCAATGTCTCTCTTGTAAGAAAATTTTATTCCATTGTGTGAATTGTGGGAGAAATTTACTGCATTATTTGAATCTAACCCTGTGTGAATAGGAAGCTGGACCTCCTCTATCTACTGTTTAGAGACCCTGAAGTTAAACAAATCCTAGGTTTTGGTGACCAGACAGCCCATCCAAAGATTGATGCAAGTTCTCTCACAATTTTACATCTCAAGCAGCCCAAATGCCTTATTTCAAAACTGGTCCTGTACTGATCAATCAGTTATTGCTTCCATGTTCCTTTGATTGAATACAGACTTGTGAGGCAAGTGGGACACCTCCTTTTTGGATTTTGGGGAAATGCACCTGTTTGATCTCCCCTTCCCAACTTACAAAGCCCTTAATCTTTCCTCCAGTTAGAAATCAGAGTACCTGATTTTGTATCCTGGTTAATTGTTTGCTTTTGATTATTTGGTCTTATTTGATTAATTATTTTTAATGCATAAAAGTCTGTCTCCTCCTGTATTTGGGAGTCCGTTGCCAAAGCTGAAAGATCTGAAACTCATTTGTTAAGCAAATGGCATGTGTTCCTTAATAAAGTCATATAGGCAGAAGTTCAAACCTTTGTTTCTTCAGTCATTTCATCTTTCACCCACCAGAGGTATGGTTAGAGTGCCAATTGGATCGTGGAGAGCCTTGAATGCCAGGTAAACTGCAATCCAATGAAAAAAACAATGAATTAAGAGACTCCAATGATTCAGCTCATCCACTATAGTATTTCCTTGAGAACAAGTCACTTGTAGTCTCTGGGGAAGAAGATAAATTTCCTTATCTGCTAAATAAAGGGGTTGTAACAGGTAATCTTTAAGGTACCCTTTAGGCTAAAAAGAATTTATAAGGAATTATATTTTTTAGGTAATTGATAAATTACCAAAATTAGTGCGGAGAAATTACATGACTTGATCATAAGAAAAATTACAAGTCTTGACAGTAGGACTGTCAAGGAGGGAACAATGGGAGAAATATTGCAGACGTAATTAACAGGGTTAAACTGATGAGATTTGGAAGATGTAGGATAGAAAAAAATCAGAATATACTTCACGTAGGTTTGTAACATGAAACACTGGCTGAATGACAATGACAGTCAGGAGGAACAGAATTTGGGGGGACAGTTCCAAACGTGGCTTTGACATGGTTTTCAATACAGTTAGAGAAGAGTTGAACTGTCATTGACTTCTCGTTGGCATTCCTGCCTCTCGTTTCTCTTCTCTGTTTTTATTATTTTTCATATCATTTTTTTCTGTTTTTCTTTATCTATCACATAGCTGTCAATCTGATATTCCAAAAGTGCATACCTACCCATGTGAGAGAATTTAATTTTATGCTATCATGTTAATAGCTAATTATTACTTTGTGCATACCCTTTTCCTTCTGTTTGGGTTGAGACCTATCTTCTGAAAAGGTCAATCGCTGTGTTTGAAGGGCTGGCCTAGTGATGAAATTATTCCCAGCCCCCAAGGCACCTACTTATTTATTAGGTTGGCCAGGACTCACCTTTCCCTCTTACAATGTGAATTCCCTTCAAGGCTGAGCTCAGGTACAACGTGCTAGCTGATCCTGAACCTCTCAGTTATTAGTGTTATCTATACCCTCATACCCCTACATTCTTTCAAAACTGCTTTGTATGCATTTACTTTGTATGTATTTTGAACCTATCTTCACATATGTCCATATCTGCCCCCTAAACCCCATCTATTTAAATGTCAGATAGATCCTTCAAGTCGAAGACAACCTAATTTTTATCTTTGAATCCCTGGTCATTACTCATAGGTTTCCTAATGCCTCTTAATGCTAGTGCCTGCCCTTTGTTGGTGATTTCCAATTTATCTTCTATATTGCATACTGAACATAGTTGTTTGCATGTTGTCTCCCTGCTAGAGTAGAACTCTCTGAGAGCAGGGACTGTCTTTTACCTTTGTATCCTCAGCCCTTCTTCCACTGCCTTATCACATAGAAAGTGCTTAATAAATGTTAGTTGACTTGACTCACTCAGGAGTTCTTTAATTTCCCAAAAGCCTTTCCTTGATCTCTCCATCTCTGCTATCTATTGTCCAGTATGTCCAGACCCTTCCATGGCTAAACTCCTTGAGAAGGCCATCTATAGTGGCTGCTTCTACTTCCTTCCTTCTCACTCTTTTCACTCTTCGCAGTTTGGCGTCTGACACGGTCATTCAACTGAATTTGTTCTCTTCAAAGTTACTAATTAACTCTTAGTTACTAAATTTTTAGTGACTTTTCTCAGCTCTCCTCTTCTTTGACCTCTCTGCAGCCTTTACCACCATTGATCACTCTCCTATCCTTCATAATCTCTAGGTTTTAGTGACACTCTCCTGGTTCTCCACTTACTTGTTTGCCCATCTCTTGTTGGTCTCTTTCACTCGTCAATCTTATTAAATATCCCCCAAGGTTCTGTCATGAGCCCTCTATTCTTCTCTCTATACATTCTACTTCACTTGGTCATCTCATCACCTCCCATGATTTCAATCACAATCTTTCTGCTGATTCTCATATCTACTTATCTAGGCACTGGGTCATCTGGAAAGATATGAGGCTGCAGGTACTAGGAAAGCCAAACAATCACCAGCAACACCACTCTGATTGTCATCTCCCCTCAGACCATGCTAGAGACAGCCCATAATCCTGGGACCAAGAGACATAGGAATTTTAGTGTTTCCTTCCAAGTGCCTGAAGGCATCATCCTGGGAAAGTAATCCCTAATGATGCAGCCTGGTCACTGCTCCTGCAGACCCTACCACCACAGCTACCAAAATTCCAGAAAAATAAAGTACTTGTCATCAGTCTTGACATTGTCAGTGATTTAACATCAAAACTGTGTAATTTTATCAGTGGGAATGACATCAAAGAGGAGGCAATAGGGGGCGGAGCCAAGATGGCGGAGTAGAAAGACACACATACACATAGCTCTGAACCCACAACCCACAGAACCGCTACAGGGGAGTAACTCACGGCGAATTCTGCACCCAGAGGCCACAGAATATTGGAGCGAGGGAGATTTCTGTTCCGGAGAGACCTGCAAACCTCTCGCGGGGGGTCCTTCGCACTGTGGACTGGACGCCGGGACTGGGAGCTGAGTGCAGCCCTGCAGCGGCCGCGACACCATGAGGAAAAGATCCGAACGGGCTACGGGGATGAGATATCCTGCGGCCACGAGAGTCCCTGCACCCACAGAGGGACCTGCAAACCTCTCGCGGAGGGTCCGTCGCGCTGCGGACGCGGAGCCCAGCCCAGACCTGCAGCGGCCACAGCTCCGAGAGGTACAGATCTGAGCAGGCTTTAGGGACGGGATTTCCAGTGACGGCACAAGCCCCTCCACCCACAGGTGAGGGTCAGTGAGAGAGTCTCTTTGGCGGGTCGAGAGGGGAGTGGGGTGCCCCCATGGCTCGGGCCCCCCCCCCCGAGATAGAAGCTGAGAGGCGGCTGCAGACAGGGGCTCCCCAAGCAGGCTGGAGCCTGGATCCATTGTGGAAGGTCTGTGCATAAACCCCCTGAGGGAACTGGGCCTGAGAGGCAGCCCTGCCCCGACCTGACCATCTGAACTTAATTTTCACACTGAATAGCAGCCCTGCCCCCGCGAAAAGCCCTAAGGCGGGAAACAGCATTTGAATCTCAGTCCCCAAACGCTGGCTGGGAGGACCAGGAGGCGAGGTGGGTGTGAGGAGAATATTCAGAGGTCAAGCCACTGGCTGGGGAGAATGCCCAGAAAAGGGAAAAGAAATAAAACTATTGAACGGTACTTTCTCGGAGAAAAGACACCTCCTCCCTTCCTTTCTGACGAGGAAGAACAATGCTTACCATCAGGCAAAGACACAGAAATCAAGGATTCTGTGTCCCAGCCCACCCAATAGGCTCAGGCCACGGAAGAACTCAGAATTTTGAAAATCAAGTTAGAGAGGTGGAGGAAAAACTGGGAAGAGAAATGAGAGGGATGAAAGAGAAACATGAAAAGCAGATCAGCTCCCTGCTAAAGGAGAACCAAAAAAATATTGAAGAAATTAACACCTTGAAAACTAGCCTAACTCAATTGGCAAAAGAGGTTCAAAAGGCCAATGAGGAGAAGAATGCTTTCAAAAGCAGAATTAGCCAAATGGAAAAGGAGATTCAAAAGCTCACTGAAGAAAATAGATCTTTCAAAACTGGAATGGTACAGATGGACTCTAAGGACTTTATGAGAAAGACAGATATCACAGAACATAGCGTGGAGATTCGAAAAATGGAAGATAATGTGAAATATCTTATTGGAAAAACAACTGACCTGGAAAATAGAATCAGGAGAGACAATGTAAAAATTCTGGGACTACCTGAAAACCATGATCAAAAGAAGAGCCTAGACATCATCTTCCATGAAATTATCAAGGAAAACTGCCCTGAGATTCTAGAACCAGAGGGCAAAATAAATATTCAAGGAATCCACAGAACACCGCGTGAAAGAGATCCAAAAAGAGAAACTCCTAGGAACATTGTGGCCAAATTCCAGAACTCCCAGGTGAAAGAGAAAATATTGCAAGCAGCTAGAAAGAAACAATTCAAGTACTGTGGAAATACAATCAGGATAACATAAGATCTAGCAGCCTCTACATTAAGGGATCGAAGGGAATGGAATAGGATATTCCAGAAGTCAAAGGAACTAGGACTAAAACCAAGAATCACCTACCCAGCAAAACTGAGTATAATACTTCAGGAGAAAAAATGGTCTTTCAATGAAATAGAGGATTTTCAAATTTTCTTGATGAAAAGACCAGAGCTCAAAAGAAAATTTGACTTTCAAACACAAGAATGAAGAGAACCATGAAAAGGTGAACAGCAAAGAGAAATCATAAGGGACTTACTAAAGTTGAACTGTTAACATTCCTACATGGAAAGACAATATTTGTAACTCTTGAAACATTTCAGTATCTGGGTACTGGGTGGGAGTACACACACACACACATGCACACACACACACATACATAGAGACAGAGTGCACAGAGTGAATTGAAGAGGATGGGATCATATCTTAAAAAAAAAATGAAATCAAGCAGTGAGAGAGAAATATTGGGAGGAGAAAGGGAGAAGTTGAATGGGGCAAATTATCTCTCATAAAAGAGACAAGCAAAAGACTGACTAGTGGAGGGATAAAGAGGGGAGGCAAGAGAAAAACATGAGGTCTACTCTCATCACATTCCACTAAAGGAAAGAATAAAATGCACACTCATTTTGATAGGAAAACCTATCTCATAATACAGGAGAGTGGGGGACAGGGGCACAAGCAGGGTCGGGGGGAGGATGGAGGGGAGGGCATGGGGAGGAGAATGCAATCCGAGGCCGACACTCATGGGGAGGGAAAGGATCATAAGAGAATAGAAGTAATGGGGGACAGGATAGGATGGAGGGAAATATAGTTAGTCCTATGCAACACAACTAGTATGGAAATCATTTGCAAAACTACACAGATTTGGCCTATATTGAATTGCTTGCCTTCCAAAGGGAAGGGGTGGGGAGGGAGGGAGCTAAAGAAGTTGGAACTCAAAGTGTTAGGATCAAAAGTAATGTTCTTACCACTGGGAAATAAGAAATACAAGTTAAGGGGTCAAGAAAGCTATCTGGCCCTACAGGACAAAAGAGAAGACGGAGACAAGGGCAGGGAGGAAGGATAGAGGAGAGAGCAGATTGGTCACAGGGGCAATTAGAATGTTTGGGTTTGGGGGGGGGGGAATAAAAGGGGAGAAAATTTGTAACCCAAAATTTTGTGAAAATAAATGTTAAAAGTTAAATTAAAAAAAAAAGGAGGCAATATCTTCTATTTGCCTCTTTGCCCTCAAAATCATGATACCTTTGCAACCAACTGGCAGCTGAAAACTTCCATGTATTATCTCCTCCATTAGGATGAGAATTTCTTGAGAGAAGAGTCTGCCTTACTTTTCTATTTATATCTCAAATACTTTGAAAATAGTAAGCACTTAATAAATGTTCTTTTCATTCTTTCATTCATTCCTCACTCCCCTATATCCAATCTGCTACTGTCTTATTGATTCTACCTTCATAAATCTCTCATGTATTCCTTCTTCTTTTCTCTGAAACTGTCACCACCTTGATGCAAGCCCTTACCACCTTTCATCTAGACTACTTCAATGGCTTGTTGGTTGGTCTCCCTCCCTCAAGGCTCTTCCCATTCCAATCCATCTTCCACTCAGCTGTCAAACTGATTTTCCTAAAACCCAGGTCTGACCACATCACCCACTATTCAATCAACTCAGATTCCCTTTTATTCCAAGGATCACGAATAAAATGTTCTGTTTGGCTTTAAAATTTGTCTCCTTCCTATCTGCCCAAGTCTCTTATGCTGCACTCCCTCCATATGCTTGTGATACAGTACCACTATTCCTTGTTATTTCTTAAGCATAACACTCCATCTCCTGACTCTTTGCATTTTTACTGGCTGTTCCTGCTCCCAGAATTCTCATCCCCCTTTTCTCAATTTCCAGACTTCCCTGACTTTCTCAAGTCTCAACTAAACCCCTATCTGAATATAAGAAGCCTTTATGAATCCCCCTTAATTATAATGCCTTGCTTCTGTTGATACCTCCAATTCATCCTCACTATAACTTATGGTACAACGAGGTGGTGCAGTGGCTAGAGTACTGGGTCTAGAGTCAGAAAGACTTATCGTTGTGATTTCAAATCTAACCCCAGATACTTACTGTTTGACCTTGGGCAATTCGCTTGACCCCATTTCTCTCAGTTCCCTCATCTGTAAAATGAGCTGGAGAAGGAAATGGCAAACCACTCCAGTATCTTTGCCAAGAAAATCCCAAAAGGAGTCACTGTGGGTTGGACATGACTGGAATGACTCAAGAAGGCAAGACAAGATCTCTTATTTGCACCTGGCATGTTATCTCTCCCATTAGACTGTGAGTTCCTTGAGAGTAGAGACTCATTTGTACCTTTCTTTATATTCTTGTGCTTATCACAGTGTTTAACATGTTCAATGAGGATGAACATGGCATCAAGGTCAACTACCAAACTGATGGTAAGTTCTTCAATTTGAAAAGACTAAAAGCCAAGACCAAAATGGAGGGAGTGTTAGTGCATGATTTTCTGTTTGTGGATGATTGTTCACTCAATGCAGCCTCTGAAGCTGAGATGCAACAAAGTATGGATCAATTCTCTGCTGCCTGTGCTAATTTTGACCTAATAATTAACACCAAGAAAACACAGATGCTCCATGAGCCACCACACAATCCATATGTGGAACCATCAGTTACAACAAATGGAGAAGTTTTGAATGCTGTGGATAAGTTCACTTACCTTGGCAGTGTACTTTCCATGAGCTAGCTCAGTGTTTGGGAGGCTCTGAAGAAAATTTTGGGAGAGAAGAGGTATTAGACTGACTACCAAACTGAAGGTCTACAGAGCTGTTATGTTGACCTCATTGTTGAATGTCTGTGAAACATGGACAGTCCACCAGCACCATTCTAGGAAACTGAATCACTTCCATTTGAACTGTTTTAGGAAGATTCTGAGGATCACCTGACAGGATAAGGTACCAGACACTGAAGTCCTTGCTCGAGCTGAACTGCCAAGCATTCAAAATATGCTTCAGAGAGCACAACTCCACTGGGCTGGCCATGTTTTTGAATACAAAATATATACTTGCCAAAAAGACTATTTTATGGAGAACTCACATGGGACAGGTAATCACATGATGACCAGAAGAAACAGTGCAAGGACACTCTCAAGGTCTCTCTCAAGAACTTTGGATTTGACTGTGCAACATGGGAGACACAGGCACAGGACGACTCAGCATGGCATACCCACATCAGAAAAGGGTGCTATGCTCTTTGAGCAAAGCAGAATTGAGACAGCACAAAGTAAACACAGGCTGCACAAATTTGGGATATCCACCCCACGTATTCATACAGACTATCTGTGCCCAACCTGCGGTAGAGCATTCTGAGCTTGTATTGATCTGATCAGCCACAATTAGACACACTGAAATTTCACTTTATCATGGTGATGTCATTTTGGTCCTATTTGAAAACAAAGGACAACAATCAGCACGTGATGCTTAGCCATTAAATGCTTAACAATTGTTCTTTGGAGCCTCCTTTACTCAACCTCAAGAGCTAAATCAACAGAGGGAATCTGCATGTGAGGCAACTCCCTACACTAAAGAAATCATACATCAGGCAAAAAGAAACAAACAAGCAAATCTCTGTGCTCAAGGTAGTGCCTCAAACTGTGTAGTGCTTTCCTATGTATGTTAACGGGAATAACATCTGTACTTGACCTATCTGGGCTAGGCTATGTTTTCCTTAAAGGGTATTGAAATGTTCTTGATACCTAAATGGAAAGGGCATAGAATCCTGTTTGGTGAATATGTAGGTGGCACAATGGATAAAACCCTGGTCTTAGAGTCATGAAGACTGGAGTTCAAATTGTCTTTTAGTTACTTACTAGTTGTGTGACCCTGAGCAAGTCACTTAACCTTTACCTGCTTCAATTTCCTCAACTGTAAAATGGGGGCTTATAATAGTATCTACCTCCCTGGGTTGCTGCGAGGATCAAATGTGATAATATTTGTCTGTGCCTTGTATATAGTAGGTGCTTAATAAATACTCGTTCTCTCTCTCCCCTGATCATTTATGTACAAAAGCCCAGTAAAAGGGAAGACAAACATGGAATCACTTATCAAGATGGACACAGGCATCTCACCTGCATGACACTTTGGAATAATCAGAGGCTATGAGGTCACACCCAAATAAATCAATGTCCTATCCATGATGAATATTATTTACATACTCTCATTAAGGAAACCTTTTATAAAATGTTAGTTGGTCTGTGAATAATTCCTTTTCAGAGCCACCAAACTGACCTGAGAATATTTGGTTCTAGTTGGATGGATTGCATTGGATCAAATTCACCATGGTTGAAGTGGGGGAAAGGCAATGTGGAGCAAGTAGATCCCTGGGTGATTGGATGGCCTAATGCCTTTCACTGACTTAAGCCATGGAGATTCTGTCATGCTTATGACTGAATACTAGAATACTAAATGCAGTGAACCAGGGGGAATAGAAAATAATCTGTAGGCATTTTATTCACTAGAGAGATGTAAATGGGATCTGAGTCTTTGAGAACCATGCAATAGAAAACTGCATTGATAGAAAAGATGAAGGGCTGGACATTTTCTCTGATCCCCTAGACTTCTACAATTTCTCCAGAACAGAAATTATGTACTAATGATGAAACTTCAGTTATCTTCATAATTTAGGATACCTAGAATCCAAACAAAGAAACCCTGAGCTCACTCATCACCCCTTTCCTACTTGTCATGATATTGATTCACATGAGCTCCTAACAAAACCCAGACATCTACTCTATCTTTTCTCTCTCTCTTTCCAGTACCATGGAAATCTGGGTACCAAGCTAGAGAAGCCAGTTCCAGCCTGGACAGATAACCAGTGATCCTCTGCAGTTCTCTGTATAAAGAAGTTCCCTAGGCCCATATAGTCAATTATGGGATGGGTAGCATTCTGCAGGAATGCCAGGAATAAAGGGAAAGTGACAGATATCTGGGCTTGAAATAAACCTCAGCACCACATTCCTCCCCCTCACCCATTGTCACCTCCTCCCAGAGCCCCAGAGACACAAACTAGACAAATCAGTCCCATGATATCAGCCCTCTGAATTGCCAGTGTCTGGCCAGAGAACTGAGGTGACACAGCACACACAGCCAGTGACCACATCCTGGACACCCAGCATGAGAAACTTGGGACAGTGACCACTCTACTCCAGAAAGAGAGCTCAACTTCAAAAGCCAGGAAATAGCCAAACATCATAAGCAAAAAGCAGAAACAGACAACGATCATATATTCTTTCTAAGGGGAAAAGGAAGATCAAAACACATATTCAGAAGAGGACAACATTATTCATATAGCCACACATGAAACCTCAAAGGTAATATGAACTGGTCTCAAATGCAAAAGGCCTTCTTGGAAGAGCTCAATAGGGGGAGGATTCCTACCAAATTCTTTTTATGATATGAATATGGTACTGGTACTGGGTACTGTGGTACTGGGAAGAGCCAAAACAGAGAAAGAAAATTATAGATCAATTTCCCTAATGAATTTTAATGCAAAATTTTTAAATAAAACATTAGCAAAGAGATTATAGTAACTTATCTTGAGGATAATACACTATGACCAGGTAGGATTCATACCAAGAATGCAGGGCTGGTTCAATATTAAGAAGCCTATCAGCATAATTGACCATATCAACAACAAAATAGAAATCATAGGATTATCTCAATAGATGCAGAAAAAGCTTTTGACAAAATACAACACCTATTCCTATTAAACTCACTAGAGAGCACATGAATAAATGGAGTTGTCTTTAAAATGGTAAGTAGAATCTATCCAAAATCATAAACAGGCATTATATATAATGGGGATAAGCTAGAAGCATTTCCAGTAAGATCAGCATGAAACAAGGATGTCCATAATCAGCACTGTTTTTCAATATTGTACAAGAAATATTAGCTTTAGCAATAAGAGAAGAAAAATAAATGGAAGGAATTAGAAAAGGCAAAGAAGAAACAAAGCTATCACTCTTTGCAGATGATATGATGGTACACTTAGAGAATCCTAGAGAATAAAATAAAACAGTACTTGAAATAATAAGCAACTTTAGCAAAATTGCAGGATATAATATAAGCCCATATAAATCATTGGCATTTTGTATCTATTACTAACAAGACTCAACAGCAAGAGATAAAAAGAGAAATTCTATTTAAAGTTACAGTAGACTGCCAAAACAAACCCAGGAACTATATGAACACAATTACAAAACACTTCACACAAATAAAGTGAGATTTAAATAATTGGAAAAATATCAGTTGCTCTTAGGCAGACCAAGCTAATATAATAAAAATGACAATTCTACCTAAATTAATTTACTTATTCATTGCCATATCAGTCAAACTACCAAAAATTATTTTATAGAGCAAGAAAAAACAATACCAAAATTCTTCTGGAAAAATAAAAGATCTAGAATATTATGGGAATTCATGAAAAGAAAAGCAATGGAAAGTGGCCTAGCTGTACTAGTTCTTAAATTGCATTATAAAGCAACAGTCATTAAAACTACTTGGCACTGGCTAAGAGACCGAGTGGTGGAACAGTGGAATAGTCTAAATAAGAAGTCACTATAGTCAATGAATGTAGTAATCTACTGTTTGATAAACCTAAAACTCCAGCTTCTAGGATAAGAACTCACTCTTTAAAAAAAACTTCTGGGAAAACTAGAAAATAGTATGGCAGAAACTATGCATAGACCAATACTTTACATCATATGCCAAGATAAAGTCAAAATGGGTACACAATTTGGATATAAAGGCTGATACTATAAGCAAACTAGAAAAGCAAGGAATAATTTACCTGTCAGAAGTATGGAGAAGGGAAGAATTTATGACTGAACAAAAGATAGAGAACTTTACAAAATGCAAAACGGATGATTTTGATTACATTAAATTGAAATATTTTTATACAAACAAAGCCAATGTAAACAAAATTAGATGGGGAACAGAAAACTGGGAAACCACTTGTACAACCAGTGTTGCTGAAAAAGGCCTTATGTGTAAAATATAGAGAGAACTAAGTCAAATTTATAAAAATACAAGTCATTCCCCAATTGATAAATTATCAAAGGATACGAACAGGCAGTTTTCAGACAAAGAAATTAAAGTTATCTATAATCATACGAAAAAATGCTCTCGATTACGATTGATTAGAAAAATGCAAATCAAAACAAGCCTTAGGTACCACATCACACTGATTAGACTGGCTAACATGACAAAACTGGAAAATGATAAATGTTGGAGATGTGGGAAAATTAGAACACTAATGAATTGTTGGTGGAGTTGTGAGCTGAGCCAAACATTCTGGAGAGCAATTTTGAATTATACCCAAAGGACTATAAAACTGTGCATACCCTTTGACTCAGGGAATGGATATGTAGAGCCTATATCAGATTTCACATTGTCTTGGGGAAGTGGGAGGGGAAAGAGGGGGAGAAAATTAAAAATTCAAAATCTTAAGGAAGTGAATGTTGAAAACTAAAACTTAATTAATTAATTAAAAAATGAAAATTACAGGTTATATTTAAACAAAGCATATTTTATGCAGCAAGAATTTTCAAAACAAAATCTTATACTGTAAGAGGCAAGTGACTAGGCAGTGGATAGAGCTCTAGTCAGGAAGACTTTTGAGTTCAAATCCTGCCTCGGATACTTAATAGCTTTGTGACCCTGGGCAAGTCACTTAACCTCTGCCTCAGTTTCTTCATCTGTAAAATGAGGATAATAATAGTATGTACTTCCCAGGGCTGATGTGAGAAGCAAATTATATATATATGTAAAGTGATTAGCAAACCCATTTAATTTGTTATTATTATTACTGCTTCAAAAATTCCACTGGCTGATATTTTGTTCAAAAAATATTTCCTTGTATATTTTAGCTGTCAAGTTTATACCTGTCCTGCTTGCCACCAATATTTTCTCCTGTTGATATTTTGTTAATTTTATTGCTGCTGTGTTCAGATTTCTTTAAAAGCTCAACTATATTGTTAAATCTTGAAGTCAAGTCCTTGTGTCTCTTAATAAAACATTTCCATCTTTATAAGATTCTTCATTTAAATGAAAGCTCATCACCATGTTCCTAGAAATGACACATCTATGCTAGCACTAGTCACTATCCTTTAATGTTAACTGTCTATTCAATTTTTTCAAACTTTCTCTCATGGCATCTGAACTGGAGATTGTAAGGTGAAAAGTATAATAAGGATCCACAAAAAGGGAAAGGAAAACATGGTATATAATACTGGGATAAAGATCAAAGAAGAAGAAACAGACTATGCACAATTTAGCCCCAAAAAAAGTACTCTGGTAATAATAGCAGCTTACATTTGTGTATAGCTCTAAAGTTTGCTGAGCACCATCTAATCCCTGCAGTAGCCTCTAAGATAGATAAAGTATTACAGATTTAAGACTGAAGTTCAAAGGTATAAAGTGAGATTTCTTCACTCATAGGATTGGAAAACAATAGACAGGAACCTAGTTTTTTATTGCATATGTAAGTAAAAATGTTTTATGGAGGAAAGCATTCAGCTATTTAACTTGGGACACCAATAACATGCCTTCTATTATTCCAGTGGAAAATGATGTTAATTTTCCTGTCTTATCAGCCAGCTATGGAAAAGAAGCTCAGAGTTTTGGGAGAGAAGGTACCAGAGAGAAGGTCAGGAACCAGAGGGCCAAGTCATCTGCCACCATCAAGTCTGACAGATACTTCAGGTTCTGAGTTGACTCCAGAGTCATTCTGTTTCCTTTCTTTTGTTAAGCCTTATGGATTAGCCTGCTAATTTACTTTTGTACTTTTTTCCCAGGCAATCAGGGTTAAGTGACTTTTCCAGGGTCACACAGCTAGTAAGTGTCAGAGTCCAAAACTGAACTCAGGTCCTCTAGAGCTGGTGCTGTATCCACTGCACCACCTAGCTGCCTCATTTCTGCTTTAGATAAGGGTTTAAAAGTGTTCCTAATCTTTTTTTACTCCAGAATCACTTTTCTGTTCAGATAGATCCCATAAGAAACATTTCCATGTAAGTTACTTGGCTTTAGGAAAGAATAGAAGTCAGTCACATTCCAATGAAAAAATAATTTCTGGGAATCTTGGGCATTTTCCCATAGGAGAAAGGTGGAAATGGGGGCTCTGTGGTAAAAATTAGAAAAGAGCACTTTCACTGGGGACTCAGATAAGTCCAGCATTAGCACTGGGAAAAACAGAAATGAAGAAAAAGGAAGAGCAGGCTTTGAGATCTTAGTTTCAGGTCCATTCCATCCCCCCTTCCATCTGACTAGGCATCAGTACAATGGTCTGAAAATACACTCTGAATCAAAGTTAGGACACTCTTAGGTTACAGTTGGATAAAGGGGAGGATGGAAAACATTCCCAATGGAGATCAGGGTTCTTAGGGTCCCTAGGTCAGCTCTCCCATGGTAACCACAGGGAGGAAAGGACACTTCTAAGTCAGACAGCAGCTAAGGAATTTTACTTTATCTTATAGCTCAGCTGATCATATCTCCCTAACGTTTCTCTGAATCAGAGAGTGCCTTAGGGCAGATGGTCAGTTTGTTTTGCACAGAATCCAGCACATTAGAAGACATAGAATAAATACTTGGATGCTCTCACAGAAAAAAAAATAAGCTAATGCACACTGAGCACATGGAGAGAGTTCAGACTTCTAATACTACTTACTTATACAATGCATTAGTACACTTATCCCTTCCACATCGAAAGGCTTAGGGGTACAGCACCTCCAAGATCTAGAAAATATATGTAAAATACTTTGATTCTCCCTTCATACCAAAGAAGAAGTCAGAACTTTTTTCTTTTATGGGGTGTTTACATTACCTTATTGTAAAATTTGGGTTAAGTTGTTGGCCATAGGCTATATTTTACAATGCTACACATATATTTTATGTATTGCTTAGTTTCTAAACTTTTTCTGTGTAGTCAGCTGGTTTTCACGGGTTGGCTGCAGAATCTACAAAACTCCTCCAAATTCCCATTTAATTTCTTATGCCGACTCATCATATATCAAAACTGTGATGGGGAAAACCACAATGTGGAAAAAATAACTAACAAAATAGTCCTAGTGTTAATAGTTTATGGCACCTGTTAGGACCTGAATATCATGTATTGATGGAAAGTTATTGGGCTAGCAACTGCCATGAAATTGAGTATGCATTTAGGTCACTAGATTATAAAACTAAAGGTATTTAATTGTGTTCAACTCTTCTTAGATTCAGTTTTCCTGGAGTCTTTGTTTCCACCTTTAGCGTCTCTCTTCTCCCTTTTGAGCTTTTCTTTATTGCAATATAAATAGGGAATGAGACACACAGCAAGAGGTGACCAGGATGGCATTTAATGCAAAGCTTGTGCTCTAACTTCCAAGTGAGAGCAGTTATCATTTCTGCCAGGGTTGGGGGTAGGGTGGGGAGACATCCAGGGCCCATGCCAGTGGTCACTCTCCAAGGGTCTCCTGTCAATACAGGTATCTCTATCACCAGGGTTAGGGGTGCAGTGCCTTTTCAATCTGGAAAATCTACTTAAAATTGTGGTTCTCCATTTAAATTAGAGAAGTCTGAATTGTTGGGGTATTAAAAGATAAAATATGTTGATATGACACAACACTAAACACACATTCTATGCATTTATGAGTTTCTAAACATTTTCTGTATCATCCACTGGCCTTTGCTAGTCCTCTACAGCTTCTGCAAAACTCTCACCAAACTCCTATTTAATTTCTTATGCCAAACTGGGATATATCAAAATTACCATGGGGAAAGTCACCATTTGGAACTGCACTGTGTTATTGTCTAAGTTTTCTTGTAGTTAATGTTTCCTTTATGGATTTGGATCCTAAGGCTTTTGGAGCACATAAATTTATTACTAATATTAGTTAAGAAACTAGACAAAGTATATAGTTCCTTTCACCATAGTGTAGTTTTCTTGTATATTGTCCCTTTTAATTTTCTGAGAATTTTCTTTCAGTTTGTTAGAGAAAATGAATACAATTTTTGCTTTTTTGGATTCACTTGATATGGAGTAAATATTTTTCCATTCTCTTAGTTTTATTTTGTGTAGATCTTTCTTTAATAAATGTGGTTCTTTTAAGAAACAGATTATTGCATTTTGTTTTTTATCTAATCTTTAAATTTGCATTTAAAATAGTTAACATTATGTTCATATTTTCCTCCATTAGCATTTAATATTGGGTTTCAACAAGGTATAATTTTTTTTTTGCCTTCTTCTGCTGTAAGCACAGTATTATGTTCCTTCAGTTATTCTGGCTTATTCATTTTAAGGTGTCCTGTGCTCAATAGCTCTCTTGCTTTCCATGGTGATTGTTCACACCTGTTATCTTTCTCTCTTTGGAGTCTTGCTAAGTAGTTCCAATTTCTTTCCTGTTTTTATGTGATCATTTAATTCTTCTCTTTTTTCTCTCTCAAATAGATTCCCATTTCCTCTCCAGTCCTTCAACATCTCCTGTTCATTTGTTTTTTATATGTCACTTTTGACATCCCTTTCCAGAGAGGATTTCTCTCATTCTCTTCATTCTCCATCTTCCCTGTCTGGTCTATGCCCTCATCTCTGGTTTCCAGCCTCTATTTCTAGTCTCTCTCTATTCTCTAGATTCCTTATGAAATCAGAACTTCTAAGGTGTCCATTCTGAGCTCTTCCCCTCTCGGTAGTTTTACCCATCGCCTTGTAGAGATTACTCACAAGATTCCCCTTTTCCATTGTGCCTTACTCCCAGAACATGGACAATTCCTACATGGGACAGAGAAGACACTTCCATGTAGTAAAGAGGTTATAGCCAAAGGAGGGAGACAATATGCAAACAACTATGTTCAACATGCAATATAGAGGATAAATTGGAAATCACCAACACAGGGCAGGCAATGGTAGCAAGAGGGATTAGGAAACCTGTGACTGATGACCTGGTATCATGTGCTGGGGATTCAAAGACAAAAATTAAGTTGTCCTCGACCTGAAGAATCTATCTGACATTTAATTGGATGGGGTTTAGGGGGCAGATATAGAAATACGTGAAGAGAGGTTCAAAATATATACAAAGTAAATGCATACAAAGCAGTTTTGAAAGAATGTAGGGGAATGAGGGCATAGATAACACTAATATCTGGGAGGATCAGAGTCAGCTAGCAGGTTGTACCTGAATTTCCTTGAAGAAAATTCACGTTCTAAGAGGATGAGGTGAGTCCTGGTCAACCTAGTAAACAAGTAGGTGCCTTGGGGGCTGGGGTAATTTCATCACTAGACCAACCCTTCAGACACTGTGACTGACCTTTTCAGAAGATAGGTCTCAACCAAAATGGAAGGAAAAGGGTATGCACAAAGTAATAATTAGCTATTAACATGATAGCATAAAATTAAGTTCTCTCACATGGGTAGGATAGGCACTTTTGGAATATCAGATTGGCAGCTATGTGGCAAACAGATAAAGAATAATATAAACAGATATATAAAGAATACTAAAAATAGAGACGAGAAATTAGAGGCAGGTATGCCAGTTAGGAGGCAATTATATTTAACTGTTTCCCTGACTATATCTAAAACCTTTTCAAACCCATATTCAGAACTGTCCCCCAAAATTCTATTCCTCCTCACTCTCATTGTCATTCAGCCAGTGTTTCATGTTGTGAACCTCCATGTGGGATGTAATCTTTGATTTTTTTTCTCTCCCTCATCTTCCACATCGGGTCAGTTTAGTCCTGTTAATCATGTCTGCAATATTCTTCCTTCATTCACTCCTTCCCAATCTCAGTGTTACATAGCCTACCAACAACTATGTACAAGTAAAATACTATTATTATTCAGTTATCTCCAACTCTTCATGACCCCATTTGGAGTTTTCTTAGCAAAGATACTGGAGTGGTTTGCTATTTTCTTCTCCAACTCATTTTAAAGATGAGGAAACTGAGTCAAACAGGGTTAAGTGACTAGCCCAAGATCACACAGTGAGGAAGTGTCTGAGGCCAGATGTGAAGTCTGGAAGATGAGTTTTCCTGACCTCAGAGTTGACACTGTATCCACCATACCACCTAGCTGCCACACAAACAAGATATAGTCAAATTGGAGATAATCATTTAGAGGAAGAATTAAGTTTAAGAAAGACAGGGAAGAAAGTAGGACTTCAGCTGAAATTTGAAAGATGTGAAAATCAGAGATGAGGAAGAAGAAAATTTCAGGCATGGAAGACAGGCACTGAAAATGCAAAGAGCTGGAATATGGTGTGTTGAGCTCAAGAAACACAAAGGACACTACTGTCACTGGTTCACAAAGTATGTGGAGACAGACAGGTATAAGAAGACTGGAAAAGCAGGAAGGGACCTAGTAACGAAAGGTTTTAAAAGACAGAGGATTAATTGCCAGATAGTGGGACAATTTGGTCAGACCTACATTTTAGCAAAATCAGTTTGACAGCTTGAATGGAGGATGGATTGGAGTGGGGAAAGACTTGAGGCACAGAGGTCAACCATCAGTCCATTGCAATAGTCTAAGCTTGAGGGGATGAGGGCCTTCACCAGCTTGGTGGCAATGTCAGAAGAGAGAAGGGGCCATATATAAGAAATGCTATTAAGGCAAAAGTGACAGGACTTGACAATTGATTGAGTATGAAAGGTGAGAGGAAGGAGTAGAGGATGACACCTAAGTTTTGAGCTTGGGGGAATGGGAGAATGGTACCCTTAATGGTAATAGGGAAGCTAGGGAGAGGGGAAGATTTAAGGAGAATGGTAATGAAGTCAGTGTGGGACATGCTGAATTTAATATGTCTATGGGATCCAGTTCAAGATGTATAAAAGGTACTTGGAGATGCAAAACAGAAAGCTAAGAGAGAGATTGAGGCTGGACAAGTTGATCTGAGACACATCCGCATGGAGATAACAACTGAAAGCACAGGATGAAATCACCAAATGAAACAGTAAAGAGGGAAAAAGAGGAGTTAGGAATTTATTCCAGGAATGCAGGGCTTGTTCAGTATTAGGAAAAACTATCAGCATAATTGATCATATCAACAACAAAATTAGAAAATCATATGATTATCTCAATAGATGCAGAAAAAACTTTTGATAAAATACAATATCCACTCTTCTTAAAAATACTAAAGAGCATAGGAATAAATGGAGTCTTCCTTACAATGATACATACAATCTAACTAAAACCATTAACAAGCATTATACGTAATTGGGAAAAGCTAGAAGCCTTTCCAATAAGATCAGGAGTGAAACAAGTATATCCATTATTGCTATGGTTATTCAATATGGTACTAGAAATGTTAGCTTTAGCAATGAGAAGAAAAATTAAATGGAAAGAATTAGAATCAGCAAAGAAGAAACAAAGCTATCACTCTTTGCAAATGATATGATGATATCCTTAGAGGATTCTGGAGAATCAAGTAAAAAACTACTTGAAATACTAAATCAGTTTAACAAAATTGCAGGATATAAAATAAACCCACATAAATCTTCAGCATGCCTACATATTACTTACAAAGTCCAACAACAAGAGAAAGAAATAGAAATTCCATTTAAAGTTACTGCAGATATTATAAAATATTTAAGAAACTATCTGCCAAAACAAACCCAGGAACTGCATGAAAACAATTACAAAACACTTTTCACACAAATAAAATCAGACCTGAATAACTGGAAAAATATCTGTTGTTCATGGACTGGCTGAGTTAAGGTAATAAAAATGGCAACTTTACCTAAATTAATTTACTTATTTAGTGCCATGCCAATCAAACTATTAAAAATATTTTATAGAACTAGAAAAAATAATAACAAAATTCATCTGGTAGAACAAAAGTTCCAGAATATCAAAGGAATTAATGAACAGAAATGCTATGGAACATGGCCTAGTCATACCAGTTCTTAAATTGTGTTATAGAGTAGCAATCATCAAAACTACATGCTACAGGCTAAGAAACAGAGTGGTAAATCAGTGGAATAGTCAATGATTATAGTAATCTACTGTCTAATAAACCCAAAGGCTCCAGTTTAAGGGATCAGAACTCACTACTTGAAAACTGCTGGGAAAACTAGAAAATAATATGGGAAAAACTGAGCATAGACCAACTACACTGGATACCAAAATAAAGTCAAAATGAGTTCATGCTTAGTTAATAATAAAGATTAATACTATAAGCAATCTGGAAGAGCGAGGAATCATTCACCTGTCAGATTTATGGACACCATAAGAATTTATGACCAAACAAGACACAGAGAACATTATGAAATGCAAAATAGATGATTTTGATTACACCAAATTGAAAAGGTTTTGTATGCACAAAGCCAATCCAACCAAGATTAAGAGGGAAACAGAAAACTGGGAAAGAATTTTGCAACTTGTGTCCATGATAAAAGCCTCATTTGTAAAATATATAGAGAACTGAGTCAAACGTACAAGAATACAAGTTGTTCTCCAATTGATAAATGGTCAAAGGATATGAACAGACAGTTTTCAGAGGAAGAAATTAAAAATATCTACAGTCATATGAAAAAATGCTCTGAATCACTATTGATTAGAGACGCAAATCAAAAACAGCTCTTAGGTACCACATCGTACCAGTCAGTTTGGCTAACGTTACAAAACAGGAAAATTATAAAGATTGAAAAAATATGGGAAAATTGGAACACTCATGCATTGTTGGAGTTGTGAACAGATCCAACCACTTTGGAGAGTCATTTGGGACTATGCCCAAAGGGGCTATAAAAATGTACCTACCCTTTGACCCAGCAATACCACTTCAGGGCTGTATCCCAAAGAGATCACAAAAATAGGAAAAGGATTCACATGTACAAAAATATTTAAAGCAGCTCTTTTTGTAGTGGCAAAGAATTGGAAATTGAGGGGATGCCCATCAGTTGGGGAATGGCATATGAATGTAATGGAATACTATAGTGCTATAAAGAATGATGATCAGAAAGACTTCAGATAAACCTGGAAAGACTTACATGGACTGATGCTGAGTGAAGGTAGTAGAACCAGAAAAACACTGTACACAGTTACAGCCACTTCATGGGATAGTTATACCCTAATCCTTTGATAGATTTGACTCTTCTCAGCACTGCAAGATTCTAAAACAATTCCAACAGATTCGTGATGGAAAACGCTATCTACTCTCTTCTTTTTGTTTTGTTTTGTTTGTTTTCTCATGATTCATTTGATTGTTCATAGTTCTTCTGTACAACATCACTAATGTGATAATATATTTAATATGAATGTGTATGTAGAGCCTAGATCAGATTGTATGCAGTTTTGGGGAGACTGTAAAGGAAGGGATAAGGGAAATGGAGGGATAAAAAATTTGGAACTCAAAAGATTCTGGAACTGAATGCTGTAAACTAAAAACAAACAAACGCACAAATGAATGAATGAATAAGTTTGTTTTTTTTTTTTAAAGGGGAGTTAGGACAGAATCTTTGAGAATCTTGACAAGGCAATGAGTGTGGGAAGATCCTGCAAAAGAGAGAAGGAGCAGTGTGAGAGAGAGAGAACAATACAGCTTTGGAAACTTGAGAATATATCAAGAAAAGGAAGACTGACAGTGACAAAGCCTACATAGAGAGGTCAAGAAGTATAATGATTGTGGAAAAGGCTGTTAGATTTGGCAAGATTAAGAAATCACTGACAACTTTGGAAAGAACAGTTTCAGTTAGATGTTGAGTTCTGATGCCAGGGTGCTAGGATTTAATAGCCAACTGAGGAGAAAGGAAATGGAGCCACCAATTGTAGATGGACTTCTCAAAGAGTTTAGCCAGAAAAGGGAGGAGAGATATAGAATGATAGGTAGCAGGAATCATGTGCAGGTGTTTTGAGGATAAGGGAGACACAGGCACTTTTGTGGTCAAGCGACTCAAGATTAGTGAGAGAAGAGAGATCTAGTGGAGAAGGAAGCTCCCAGTACAACAGTACTTTCCCTGCTCCCAGTACAACAGTACTTTCCCTGCTCCAAGCTTTTACCCACCTTTTCGTCGCCCTAGAATGCTGTGCCCACCACACGATCAACTGAAACCCTCTCTCTCTCTCACTGGCCTCAATTACAGTGTCATCTCTACAAGGAAGCTCACCTCTGACTCAACCTCACATCCAAACCCCAACTTCACAAAGTGGTCAATTTATTTACACTTATCTGGTGCATCTCTCATTAATTAGAGCATATTATGTTTGTCTGTCCATAGCTATCCTCTGCCTTCACAGTTAAGTTCCCTGGGGTCTCAGATTCCCATCTTGTAAATCTCCTGGATTAGAGTCTTCACACAGGAAATCTCAGAATTTGGAGTGAGAGGGTCTGCGTTTGAATCATAGAGCTGACGTTTGCTGTTTGACCTCGGACAAGCCACTCCGACCCCGGGCCAGGGTTTCTTCAACCATAAAATACAGGACAGGAAGATTCCCTCCAGCTGTACCTCTATGTTCGCTAAACTGTGAAATCAATGAATTAGCGAATATTCAAGTGGTTTATCTGGGTCACCTCGGCCAAGTCACTGATCTCAGTTGTGCATGGCGACAAGGCTATTCCTTCCTCCCTCCCACCCACTTCCCAACTAACCCCCAGCCAAGCAGAGGCCCTTTAGAAGAAGCCTTGGCTCTCCTACAAGAAAAGTAAAATAAAGTAGCCTCCGGGATCACCAATGCCCTGCTTTCCCCTTCCACCACCGCTTTCAGTCTCCATTCCTAAGGCAACAGAAAATCCAACAGACTGAGAAACCAAGGCATCATGTCCCCAGGAGTCTCTGACCCACCAGTGGCCCCACCCCTTCATCCAGGCACGGCCAGTCCCTAGGATGGGAGGTGGGACCAGGCAGGCTTAGCCTGGGACATTCGCATAAAAGAGGAGCCACCGGACCCAGGACTGAGCAAGCTGACTCCAGGACCCCCAAGTATCCTTCGCGGTCTGGCTCTCCCAGGTCCCGCCGGCTCTGAGACGCTCAGGTGAGGACTGAGCGAGCACCAGCTCCCGGGTCCGAGGGAGGGGCTCGGAAAGGGCGAACTCCGTAGGCTCCGGGGGATCTACGGGAAGGGAGGAGAAAAAGAGGATAGAGCCTGGGCTTTGGAAAGGGAGGTTGAGGAAGAGTTTGTAGTTGCTGTTGCTGCTGACAGATGGGGCTGGGTGAGCAGAGCTCTGCCAGGGGTGTGGGTTCTGTTTGAATGGGGCAAGGTGGGGGGGAGGGGAACGGGGAGAGTATGTAAGGATGTCACCTTTCCCGGAGTCTCGGTGAAACCAGGACCAGTTACCAGCATCGACTTCCCAGGAAGGCTGTTAGGAAGCTCAGACGGGGGAACATCTGGAAAGCCCGCTTCTGACCTTACAGAGCGTTATAGGGATGTTTGCCTTTATTTTGGTTATCACTACTCTTATGGAAGCGCACCGAGCTGAGCCCGCACCTTATGCGATGCGAGGTGTGTTTGGCCCACACTTAGTGGGAGAGGAGGAGGGGTAGCTGAGAAAGGTCACTTTCTGGATGGATTTGGGGATGAGGATTGGCCAGCCCCGGGATGAACTATGACTTCCTTCCCGGATCTGATCTTGGACCGTTCTCCCTCCCTTTCCCTGGAGCGCTTCTGGATTTCCTCTGGCTGCAAACTCTGTAGACATCCCTGGGGGTGGAGGTGGGGGTGGGGGGCTAGAAAAGTGTAAATGTACTTACTGGCTTGTGTCTGTGTTTCTGGTTCTGCTCCGAGGAGGAGGAAAAGTGATCCTCCTGGGACCCAATTGAAAGGACTTTTAGGGTGCCCTGCAAACCCCCTACAGCATGTGCCCCGGATCAGGAGATGGGGATAGTGCTGGGAGTGGGGGCTCCTGGCCTCAAGCCAAGTCCATTCTGCCTGGCTGGTGTTGTTGGGGATCCTGGCTCACAGGGGCGCCTCCACCTGACCCCCTTTCCCGGCTTGCACAGGTGGAATTTGTTAGCAGAGACACTGGCAAGATGTAGTTTTGGATGCCCGAGTTTTGTATGCCCTGAGTTTGTGTGACCTGTTTCCTTATTCTCCTATTTGTAAAAGATGGATTTTGGCCTGCAGGGTCTTTACATTTAAGGCTGCGAGGATGCGAAAGTCTCCCACTGGTCTGTAGGGAAGGCAGAAAAGGCTTTCCTCCTCTCCCACTCCCTTCATCTTCAGCTAACTGTAAAGACTTGCCTTTAGTTTTAGAACTGGAAGGGAATTTAGGGAAAGTGAGGCTCTGGAGTAAAAAAACATGCACATATATGCCCATATGGTAGTAAGTGGAAGACATCAGGACTGAATTCAGTCACCTTCATGTCAAATCTAGCTCTGTTCCAGGCTGGTATGTTGTTTGGTCCTGCACCCAAGAAATGGAATTCTTTTGAATTCTAGAGAAGGTGTATTTGGTGGCTAGGTTTAGGAGGAGGTTTAGAAATGTAGCAGAGGCTTTATGTGCCAGGTATTGTGCTAAGCACTGGAGTTATGAGTCAAAAGATAGTATCTTTCCTCAATAAAGAAGTAATATGCAGACTGCTGCTAAGACAATCCCAACCCCCACATGAGGGGAAAAAATTGTGAGCACTTGCCCAATGTACATGTACATTTATTTCTATAAATTATACATGTACTACTGTGCTAATAAACACAAAGAAGAGCTTTTTAAAGTATCAGGTAAACAAGAAATAATACAGTACTTGGGGAGATAGAAACACTGAAGGGCACTGGAGATGATAAGAGCAGAATGGTCACTTTAGAGTGATTTGGTTTGCTGTATGAGAATAGCTTGGAGTGGAGGAAGACTTGGGGCAGGGAGATCATTAGAAGGCTAATACAAAAGTCTATTGGAAAGGTTATTAGGGCCTTACCTAGGCTGTGGTGAAGACAAATGAGAGAGATGTTTCTGGCAATCAGATAGGAGGGATGAGGGAGAGTTGGAGATGAGATTAAGGTTGAGAACTTTGGAAGGAAGGTGGTGTCCTTGACAATAATAGCTGTCATGGTTTGTAAATGGGATGGATTGAAGAAGAAAGATAATGTAATAAAATCTGCATATCCCTTACCTTTCTACCAACCAACCAACCTTCCAGCCATCTTGTGGGACTCACAGGAAGAGAGACAGAATCTTTTACTAGTCTCTGTTCCAGCTACAACTTCCTCTGTTCCCCCATTTTCCCAATGGCTGTTGCTTGATGTGTGTGTGTTCATCCTTCATTGCTGAAGAAGACCATGCCATCAGAGAAATTATGACATGACTTGCACTTGACTTTGTTTTAAGAGAGGGAGGGCTGTGCAGGTCACCAGCCTCACTTCTCCTCCAGAGACATCTCAATCCAGTGACCAGATATTCATCAGGATGACTGGAGATGACCCAGCATGAGGCAACTGGGGTTAAGTGACTTGCCCAAGGTCACGCAGTTAGTGAGTGTCAAGTGTCTGAGGCGAGATTTGAACTCAGGTCCTCCTGACTCCTGCACTGGAGCTCTAGCCACTACACCACCTAGCTGTCCCTGCTGCTTGGTAGTAGTTTCATCATAGCTTCCCTTAGTTGGGGAAAATGAGAGAGAAGGATGAGTAGGAGTTTATTAGTGCAATTACATTAGAGATATTTGATAATCAGGGAGTGGAATAGGGTCTAACCTCAGCCTCTGAGTGCTTAACAATAATGATAATAATAAAAACAAACAGCTAGTGCTTTAAGGTTTCCAAAGGGCTTTACAAATACTATCTCATTTTATCCTTACAATAACCCATTGAGGGAGGTGCTGTTATTATTCCCATTTTACAGATAAAGAAACTGAGGCTAAGGTTGTCTGAGGATTTGCCTACAGTCCCACAACTACTGCTAAGTATCTGAGGCAGGATTGGAGCTCATATCTTCATGATCCCAGGTCCCAGATCCATGGTGCCTCCTGATGCAATGCTTAGCACATAAATATTAAATTTTATGAATATTTGTGGAAATGAATTTTGTTTTCCCTTTGGGAAGATAGTGTTTATTTCCCAAAAAAGCAAGAGCTTGGATTTTTGGTTTGACTTGATTTTTACTCATGCACATTTTATATCTTTTTTTCCCCTTAAGGTTTGGAACATGAATTTCTACCTGTGTTTAGCTTCCCTATGCTTAGGGATAGCAGCTGCTGCTCCACAATTTAACCAGACTTTAGATGCTAAATGGGAACAATGGAAGTCACAATATGGAAGGACCTATGGAGGGGTAACCTTTGAACTCCTTTTCTCCCCAGCTGTTTTGAGTACAACATGTCCAAGGTGGACTAATGAAATGGCCTTTCTCCGGAAGTTACTGGTTATCTAGACAAGAGCTTCATTTGCTCAAGATTGCTGCTTTTCACACAGAAGTTCAGAGGGAAGGGATGTCTGTAGTATCAGAGCTTAGAAACCCTTATGGTATGGCAATATTTGGATGTGATCACCATCCCAAATGAGTGCTAAATGAGTTATTGACAGTGGATTTGGTTTGAGGTAGTTTCTCTTGAATGTGTGATAATATAAACAAAAGCTTACATTTTTGTACTTGCTTCCAGAATGAAGAAGAAAATTGGAAGAGAGCAATATGGGAGAAGAATTTGAGAATGATTGAAATGCACAATCTGGAGTACAGCGCTGGCAAACAAAGTTTCCGGATGCAAATGAACAAGTTTGGAGATATGGTGGGTGTGTTGTCACAATCTGATATTAATACTGAGTAGTCAGTTATCTTTTCCTTCCAATATACTTAATATAAACTACTTTTCTCTGCATTTTAGAGTGAAAAGGAATTCAGACTAGTGCTGACTGGCTTTAAACAAAAGAGATTTCAAGGGAAGACCAAAGGAACTCTGTTTCGTGAGACTCTCTTTGAACAGGTCCCTGAATCTGTAGACTGGAGAGACAAAGGCTATGTAACTGCTGTTAAAGATCAGGTATTAAAAGTTGCTTTAGCTTGATCCATTGATAACTCAGAAAAAATTCGGTGAAGCTTATGATTGATGAACAGAGACTTCATCTCAGATCTGTGACTGAGTTCCCTTCCATATTTAAAGCAATCTATCTTATAAAGATGACTAAGATTATCTTGGAAACTAACCAGTGCTTCCTTTTGACTTTTTCAGGGTCTATGTGGTTCTTGCTGGGCATTTAGTGCAACTGGTTCCCTGGAAGGCCAGTGGTTCCGTAAGACGGGCAAACTTGTTTCACTTAGTAAACAGAATTTGGTTGACTGTGCTAAGGATGAGATCAACCATGGCTGTGATGGTGGTTTGATGGATCATGCCTTTGAATATGTGAAGAAAAATGGAGGCATTGATACAGAGGAATCCTATCCCTATGAAGCAAGAGTAAATATGTTATTGGATTTCCCATCATTTTGGTTTATGTTTGTGTTTGTCCTTCGTTCTCAAAGAGGTCCATGACATCAAGATGATGACAAAATCAACTGCAAGTCATGTCATGACGTCATTTTGGTGTAGCTATATTTGAAATGAGCGTCTTAGTTGGAGGGATGGGATTGAGGACTTCAATCGACATGCCCCTAACTTAACAAATTCTACATCTGGATCCAAAATACATTAACATTTAAAATGAGTTGCCTTCACTGTATGCACAATTACCCACAGAGAGGAGATCTTAGGAAGTATATAGACAGTGTTGTCTTAGACACTTGATAGATCATTCAGTTAGATATCTTTATTTTACAATGACTGGTTCAAAATCATAAACATAGTAATAAGTGTCAAAGTCTGGACTGGAACCCAGGTTCACTGCCCCTAAATCCATTCTGGTCTTTGTACCCTACCCTGATGCCTCCCTAGATCCCACAAGTGCCTTCTTAGGAGCAGGAAATTAAATGGCAATTTAATCTAATATTGCATAATAGCTGCTGACATTTGTATCATTCTGAAGGTTTACAAAGCCTTTTTGTCATTCACTTAATCTCATTTGATCCTCAAACAGCCCTGTCTGGGGGAGCTATTATCCTGATTTTTCCGAGAACCTCTCTCCCTCTGTCTCATGATCACATAGCTTGTAAGTGGAGAGCTAGATATACTACAGCTATTAGGCTCTTAGAGTTGTTAATGAATTGGTTGTTTTTCATCAGTGGTATCAAACCCAAGTTGAAATGGGGTCCACAGAGCCATACATTAGAATTCATGGGGGATGCATATTGAATTAGGAGTGGTGTGTAGGAATGTTACCAGCCCTCTGGTTTACACTATGCTGCCTCCATTCAAGTCATCCTTAAAGACCCACCCCACATCCAGCTCTCTTCTTGAACTATTCATTGGATAAACTGTTGGGGGAACGTTGCCCATAAATTTATTATTTTTGTGAATTTTAAAATTCATCTGAATAATGCCACTAATAATAGTAAACTAGATCTTTTACCTGTTTGATTTTTAAAGGATGGGAACTGTCGGTATAAGCCAGAAAATGCCATTGCTAATGTAACTGGATATGTGAAAATCCCATTTGGGCAAGAAAGTGCTCTCAAAGAGGCTGTAGCAACTGTGGGTCCCATCTCTATCGCAGTTGATTCTGTACATTCATCCTTCTGGTTCTATGAGTCTGGTAAGCATTTGTTCTTTATTATTTCTGCAACAATGCACTTAACCATATTGTTGTCGTTAAGTAGTTAATATTTCTCAAGTTTATATTTCACTTGAATATCCTAGGTATTTATCATGAACCCAAATGCAGTAGTCGACAACTACGCCATGCCATGCTGGTTGTGGGCTATGGTGTGCACGAAGAAAATGGAAAGAAATACTGGATTGTCAAGAACAGGTAAACCAACGTCTTGCCTGAAATGTCAGTGACCTGCTTTTTACCAGTTTCTGCTTATTTTATTTTGAAAAAAGGGGGAGGAGGAAGAAGGGTAGAGTTCCTCAGATCCTATAAAATGGGGAAGGGATGTTCATGGGTGGAAGGAACCTCATTTTTAGGACCCATAGTAGATTGAGAGTTCCTCAGTGGTTCCTCATGGTTTCCATGACCATTGATGACATGAGAGTACAAAAGATTTCCCATTGTCTAATTTGTTGGACTGTTCTAATACAGTTATTGTCAGACTGACTCACAAAGTGTTATGGGAAAAGCACTTCATTTCAAAAACCTGAAAGTCCTTACTGTTCAGTGAGTGGCTGTCATGAATAGAGCAGGTAGGTGGTTCAACAGATAAAAAGCACTGTCACTGAAGTCAGGAGAATCTGTGTTCCTCAGACCCTTCCTACAGGTGTCACCCTGGGCAAGTGCATTAACACTGTTTTCCTCAGTTTCCTCATCTGGGAAATGAGCCAGAGAAGGAAATAGAAAACCTAGCCAGTATCTTTATCTAGAAAACCTAAAAATGGGATCATGAAGAGCTGACCACAACTAATCACACTGACCACAACAACAAAAATGTCACCAGAAATCATTTTCATTGATTTCTGAAAAGTCCAACTCATTTTCTGAATTCAGTCACATTATGTGTCAGGACGTTTTGCACCCCTGAAGTAAAAATATATTTTTGAAAGGTCCTCTGAAATGTAATACTTAATTTTCTTTTCAGCTGGGGTGAAGATTGGGGCAAAAATGGGTACATTTTAATGGCCAGGGAACAGAATAACCATTGTGGAATAGCGACACTAGCCATCTATCCTAAAGTGTGATGTGACAGAAGGAGGACTGCTTCACAGAGAGATGAGACCTGATAGGTATCATTTGAGATCAAAATCACCCAGGATCCAAGATGCAATTTGAATCTCTTCTGATGTTTTTACCTTTGTGAAATGTAAATACTACTGTATTGTAAATAGCATGTAGTATTGCTTAATTCAAAGGCTTATAAATTTTCATTTTAAAATTTTATGTTTAAAACTTTACCTTTTTTAAATAAACCTTAATTTGCTACATATGAATTTTGAGAGGACTGATTTCCTTCAATATTGTAACAGGAAAGAAGAGAGGTCTTTAGTTTTGAGTCCTAGGATGGGGAATCAGTTGGTGACTACAAATGGTTTCTGGTATTGAATCCAACATTTTGTACCCTGCCTCATTACAACATACTAACTGAAGTGCAAATCAGTATTCTGGGTGTGGCTTTGACATTACTTCAGTCCCTTGAAAAGCAAAATATGCCAGTTTTCAGGAGCCATTGGAAATCCATGTACAGGTTTGTTCTCTGACTCTCAAATCTCTTTCTTATCTAAATGTAGAAATAGATGTATAGGTCTAAAGTTACCGAGAGCTAACTTGAGTCATCTTTAAGTTCAAAGAGTTTTTCAACATGACCTAACCATACTATTGTAATGAATGCTTCTATTAAATATGATATTTTTGGCATATTTTCTATTACCAACTTAAGGACTTTGAGAAAATGACAACGTATTTTGATGTTTTGGCCACGTAGTTCACATTTATGCCATACTTTCAAAGGCTGCCAAAGTTCTTTATATAATACATTCAGTTAATCAATAAGCATTAAGTATCTACTATGTGCCAGACTAAATGATAGGGACACATATTAGAAAAAAAGACAGACCCTGCCTTCAAGAGGCTTACAATCTTAATTTGGGAGGACAAGACAAAAATAAGGTTAAAAAAGGATGGGAAAAGTGCCAGAGAAGTCAGAAGCCCCATGCACCCAGGTGAGAAATGAGGATATAACTCCCTTGATCCTTTCCACCCAGTGAAGGGCAGCTAGGTACTGCGGTAGATAGAGTACTTTACCTGGAGTCAGGAGGACCTGAATTCTAATCCAGCCTCAGGTACTTAACTAGCTGTGTCATTTAGATAAGTCATTTGACCCTGTTTGCCTCAGTGTCCTATAAAATGAGCTGGAGAAGGAAATGGCAAACCACTCTAGTATCTTTGCCAGCAAAACCCCAAATAGGGTCATAGAGAGTAGGACTGAACTGAAAGGACTCAGCAACACCCTGTGAGGTAGGTGCTATCATCCCCATTTGACAGAGGGAAACTGAGGCCAAGAGAGGTTAAGAAAATGACTTGACTAGGGTCACCTCACTAATAAAGTGTCCATTGTCAGATTTCATCTTGGGTCTTCTCAACTTCAGTATCGACAATCAGTCATCATACCAAGCTAAGCACTAGCCATTAGCAGGACTGAGAGTCTTCTGCCATAAGGAGGGGAAAAGCAAAGCATCATCAATTTCAGAACTCAAATAGTCCCTAGGAATGATCAGCTCCAATCTATTTTACTGATAAGGAATCTCATTTAGACTCAGTAGAGCCACTACCCAAAGTGACTTGACTGATAGTACAGGTTTTGGTTGAGGGAATGCTCCATGTAGAATCAGAGGCACTGGGTTCTTGAGTCCAGCCTCTGCTTTGCACTAAGGGGATTGATTGGATCAGTGACTAAATTTCTGAGTTTCAAGTCTCCTCATCTGGAGTATGGTGAAGAGATTGGATTAGACTACTTCTAAGGTCCTTTTGAGCTCTAAACTTGTGATCCTATGACTCAAGTTAATTGTGTCTTTGCTTCTGTCGCAGAATGGGCAAAAATTGTATGGGAGAACTGGATAATTCAGGATTTAGAGAATCAGTCAAACAAAATCAAAAGATTGAAAATATAAAAAATGCAAAATACCTCCTTGGAAAAACAACTGACCAGGAAAGTAGATCTAGGAGAGATAATTTAAGAAGTATGCCTCTACCTTAAAGCCATGATCAAAAAAAAACCAATGACAGCATCTTCCAAGAAATCATCAAGGAAAACTGCCGTGAGGTCTTAGAATCTGATGGTAAAATCGTTATCAGAAGGATCCACTGATCACCTCCTGAAAGAGATCCCAAATTGAAAACACTAAAGAATATTGTAACCAAATGCCAGAATTATCAGGTCAAGGAGACAATACTTGCAAGAAGCCAGAAAGAAACAATTTAAATATTATGAAACCACAGTCAGGATTATGCAGGACCTTGCAGTTTCTACATTAAAAAAATTGGAGGGCATGGAATATGATATTTCATAAGACAAGGGAACTTGGATTAAAACCAAGGATCAACTAACCAGTGAAACTGAGCATGATCTTTCAAAAGAGGAGATGGACATTCAACAAAATAGGGAACTTCATAACCTTCCAGATGAAAAGACCAGAGCTCAATAGATATTTTGATCTTCAAATACAAGACTCAAGAGAGGCATATAAAGGTAAATAGAAAAGAAAAAACAACCATAACATGTAATTAATAAGGGCAAACTGTTTACATCCCTACAAGGGAAGATGACACTTATAACTCTTGAGAACTATATCATTATCATAACATTTAAAAGGGCTTTACATATACACAGGGCATGAAAATAAATTGATTCTGACATGATAATAAATCTAAGTAGTGAAAAGGAATTTTACTGGGAGAAGAGGAAAGACAAAAACTTGTGATAACAGAGGGAAGGAAGAGAAGGAGACAAGCATTGTTTGAATCTTACTCTCATCAGATTTAACTCAAAGAGGGAATAACATAGGTACAGAAATCTAATTTACAATATAGGAAGTAGGAAGGGAAAGAAAAGGTAGTGGGTGGATAGAAGGGAGGGAAGAAGTAGCAAGGGAAAAGGGGAAGAAAAGGGAAGGGTCTGATAGAATACAGAGCAGACTGAAAGAAATAGTTCCATGTAGCCAATACTAGGTTATTTGGCTAAAGGAAAGAATCAGTGAGTCAATTTTCAATGAAAAAGCAAATTCTGGAAATCTTGGGCATTTTTCCACAGGGCAAGAGGTAGTAGTGGGGGTTCTGTGGCAAAAATTAGAAAAGAGCATTTTCACTGGAGACTAAGGAAAGTCCAGTCACAGGGAACAATAGTAGTAGAGAAAGAGGAAGAGTGAGCTTTGAGGTCTGAGTTTCAGATCTATTTCCCCCTCTTCCACATACCTATGCATCAGTGCTATAACCTGAAAATCCACTCTGGAATTTGACAAAGGGAGAGGCTGAAAAAAATCCCAATAAATATGGGGGTACTTAGGGTCCCTGGGTCAGCTTTCCCAGGGTAACAACAGGGAGTAAAAGTACTCTTCTAAGTCAGATAGCTAGCTAAGGCGTTTTACTTTATCTTATAGTTCACATGATCATATCTCCCTAATGCTTCTCTGAATCAGAGAGTGCCTTAAGGCAGATGGTCAGTTTTTTGTACTTTTAAAAGTGCTTAGCATGGAATCTAGCACATAGAAGACATAGAATAAATACTTTGGATGGTCTCACAGAAAGAATGAACTAATGCACCCTGAGCACATGGCAACAGTTCATACTTGTAATGCTACTTAATTATACAACATATTAGTACACTTATCCCTTCCACATTGAGGGGGTATAGTGGTACAGTGCCTCCAAGATCTAGCAAAGCTAAGTAAAATTTTTTGGCCCTCTCTTCATTCCAGAAAAGAAGTCTGAATTTTTTTTCCTTTTCTTTTTTGAGATGTTTACAGTACCTTGTTGTAAAATTTGGGTTAAGTATTTGGTCATAGGCTATATTTTACAATGCTACACATATATTTTATGTATTGCTTAGTTTCTAAACTTTTTCTGTGTAGTCAGCTGGTTTTCACGGGTTGGCTGCAGCATCTGCAAAACTCCCCCAACTTCCATTTAATTTCTTATGCTGTGATGGGGAAAATAACAATGTGGAAGGAATAACTAACAAAGCAGTCCTAGTGTGACTAGTTTATGGCACTTCTTAGCACCTGAATATCATGTATTCATGGAAAACTATAAGGTTAACAACTGCCATGAAATTAAGTATGCATTTAGGTGACTAGATTATAAAATTAAAGGTATTTAATTGTGTTCAACTCTTCTTTGCTTCAGTTTTACTGGAGTCTTTGCATACCTCCTTTAGTGGCTCTCTCTTCTCCCTCTTGAGCAATATAAATTCTTTGCAATATAAATAAAGAATGAGACACAAAACAAGAGGTGACCAGGATGACATTTAATGCAATGCTTATGCTTTAATTTCCAAATGTGAGCAGTTACCATTTCTGCCAGGGTTGGGGGTTGGGTGGAGAGGCATTCAAGGGCCATGCCAGTGGTCACTCCCCAAGCATTCCTCACTTGCCTCTTCCTAGAATTTCCATTGAGAGAGTTCTGGGGTAAGAGAAAAAGTTCTTTGTGTTTTGAAATTGACACAGAACATTCCTGTCCTCACCTACTCAAGTAAATTGCAATTGGTACATTTGTCCATATCCCCAACTCTGGAAAAGTCTTTAGAATACCAGGGAGACTCAAACACTGGATCTCCAGTGCTGCCCCCAGTGTCCTGTCTCACAGTCCCAAGTGTGTTCCCAGTCTTCAAAGACTTCCCAAATGGAGTCCCTGGTTCAAAAGGTATGGATATCTTAATCTCCTGTCACTACTGTTATCCTTATCATATCCCTATCATATCACCAGGATTAGGGGCACAGTACTCCTTAATTCTGGAAAAATCTATGTAAAATTTTTTGGTCCTCCCTTCAAACCAAAGAAAAAAGTCTGAATTATTATGGCATCAAAAGATAAAATACATTGATATTATGCAGTACCACACATGTATTATATGGATTTCAGAAATTCTAAACTTTTTCTGAGCCATCTATTGGTCTTTGTGTGTTCTCTACAGCTTCCAGGAAACTCCCTCAAAATTCCCATTTAATTTCTTAAGCCAGGAAGTGATACATAAAAATCATCACAGGGAAAGTCATCTCATGGAACAGTATTATGCTATTGTCTAAGTTTTCTCATATCTCAGCCAATGTTTCCTTTATGAGCTTGCATCCTAAGGCATTTGGATCACATAAATTTACTACTAATATAGGTTAAGAAAACAGACAACAATATATGGTAACTTTAACAATAATGTAGTTTTCTTGTTTATTATCCCTTTTAATTTTATGAATATTTGCTTTTTCTTTGTCAGAGAGTATGATTACAACTTGTGCTTTTTTGGATTCCCTTGACACAAAGTAAATTTTTTTCTACCCCTTCAGTTTTATTTTGTGTATATTTTTGTGTTTCTTTGAAGCAATGGATTATTGGATTTTGTTTTCTTAACTGATCTTCAAATTCACATGTAAAATTGTTAAGATTATGTTTATATTTTCTTCCATTTGCCTCTAATACTGGGTTTTTCCAAAGTATATATATATTTTTTACTTTCGTCTGCTATAAACACAGTATTATGTTCCTTCAGTTATTTTGTTTTATTCATTTTAAGGAGCCCTGTACCCAAAGCCTCTTTTCCTTTCCCTGGTGGTTACTTTCTTCCCATTAGTTATCTCTCTCTCTCTTTGGGGTCTTGTAAATTAGTTTCAATTTTTTTCCTGCTTTTATGTGATCATTTAATTCTTCTCTTTTTTTCTCTCTCAGTCAAATAGATTCCCACATCCTCTCGAGAACTTCAGCTTCTCTTGTTCGTTATTTTTTCATATGTCTTTTTTGGCATCCCTCTCCAGAGAGGGTTTCTCTCACTGTCTTCTTTATCCACATTATCTGCCTGTTTTAAGCCCTCATCTCTGGTTCCCAGCTTCTATAACTATCTAATCTCCCTCTATTCTCTGGATTCCTTATGAAATCAGAACTTCTTAAGTGTCCATTTTGAGCTTCTCCACTCTTGGTACTTTCAGCTACAGCGTTGTAAAGGTTACCCAGAATGATTCCCCATTTCCAGAACATGGACAGTTCCCACACGGGACAGAGAAGACACTTCTACATGGTAGGGGACTCCACATGCTTCCTTAAATTTACAGCCCACCACTGATATATACTTTCCCCTACTTAACTTCTTTTCTCCATTTGACTCAAAACTTCTCCACTCTCTCAAGTGCCAGTTGCCCTCAGGATATCCTAATTTCTCCCTCCCAAGGTAGAATAAGTGGTCTTTTCAAGCACCAAACACCATAGACCACCCTCATTACAAGGTCCCCATCTCCCATCAAAGAATATCTCTCTTCACCCAGAGAAGCCTTCATCACATGAACCCCCTCCCACTACCAAAGACCTTCCTCCTTTCCTTCTCCCTTTTCAATCCTTTTCCTCAATTCCTCACTACTCCTTTCCAGGTTCTTCTCTTGCTAAGACCACCAGGTTTATCTCCTCCTCGTTGCTAACCCTGGATTTGATTTGACCTATGCACATCACATAATCCCCTCTTCCCTTTTCATTCATCCTTCAATTTTATAATACTGTTGTTGTTCAATCTTGTCTAACTCTTTGTGACCCCACTAAGGTTTTCTTGGCAAAGACACTGGAATGATTTGTCATTTTCTTGTCCTGTTCATTTTCCAAATGAAGAAACTAAAGCAAGCAGAGTTAAGGATCTTACTCAGGGTTACACAGCTAGTATCTGAGGCTCAATTTGAACTTAGGTCTTCCTGACTCCCAGATCTAGTGCATTGTTCACTGTACCACCTAGATGCCCTTTCTAATGTAGTCCCTCAAAAAAATCATTAATTCACCTGTAGGGAGGGTATCAGCAAGTTCTCTCTGCTACATTTATTCATTCCTCCTGCATTCCTGCTGTTTGGAATATTTGAGAAGCAAACAATCCCTTCAGGTCTAGTTTTCCTTCTAAAAAATGTTTTAAATATTTATTATTGAATGCCCATCATTTCAAATCTATGATTAATCTCAGATGTGTAGGTTAAGTCACCCTGGGCTGCATCCTGAGCTCCACTGCTTTTCAGAACACATTAATCCATTCCCTCCTGCATTTTCTAATGGCTGCAAAATAGTCTTGTGTCATTTGGCTTTCTCATTTTTGCTTGTAGTACTTGCTTCTGCATGGAATTGTAAAATTTAACCATCATGTATCTTAGAATTTGGAGCCTTGGGGTTTTTGGTTTGTTTGTTTTTTTCTGGAGGAAATCTGTGAATTCGTTCAATTGGCATTTCATTCTCTATGCTCAGAAGTTCTGGCTGCTCCCTTCTATTATTATCTGCATTATACTGTTAAAGTTTTTTCTGTCCTGCTATATTCTTCTTTGGAATCCATGATCCTTAGGTTGTCTTTATATATCCTTTCTTTGAGATCAGTATGTTTTGCTTGCATAGTGAGAATATTTGCTTTTAATGTTATTGTCTTATCTTTTCTTCTGGATTGTCCTTTATTTCAGTGTTTTGCATTACCAAGCTATGGTTCTCTCTTTTGTTACTTTGGTGATATTTGCCATTGCAGATTTCCATTTCTCTAATCTGTTTATTAATTTTGCTGCTCAGGCCATAATTTCTATCTCATAATACTCATTTCTCCTTTAAACCCCTTAAGAATAGTGTACTGTGTTTCATATTCTCCTCGAATTCTACAGGGTTTTCTGCCTCATCAAACTGGGATCATTTTCCTTTCTTTTGCTGTATTTCTTCATATATGTCAGAACGAGTTTCCTAAATTTGAAGGTCATATTTCTTTCCACTCTTATTGCTTTCCCTGGTTATTTTTCTGCTTACATTCAAGGGCTTTGAGTTTTCCTCTTTCTGATAGATTTAGTATTTTCCATGGTTTTTCTCCCTATTGTTCACTTTCTGGCTCTCACTCACTCTTCTCTGATGGTAAGGTCCTTGGGGGATGAATCTCAAAATGTCTCAGCCTCGTTCCACACTGGGCAATTCATAATGCACTAGCCTAGGTGTCTGCAACAAATGACATTTGGATGAACATAACTGGATGCTGAATACTTTCCCAAACACACACACACACACACACACACACACACACACACACATATACTATGTCCTATGCTGGTATACTATCCTGCTCCCTCTGTTCCTCAGTTCTCTGGCCAGGCACTGGCAATTCAGAGGGATGATACTATAGATTTAATTTTTGCAGTTTGTGTCTCTAGGGTCCTGGGAGGAGGTGGCAGTGGGTGGGGCTAAGGATGTGGTATTGACTGTATTTCTTTTTTGATATATAGAATTTATTTATTTTTAGTTTTTGACATTCACTTATATAAGATTCTGAGTTTTAAATTTTCACCCCATTCTTCTCCTCCCCAAGAGAGAGCGCAATCTAATAAAGACTCTACTTATACATTCATATTAAACATATTTTCACATTTGTCATGACATAAAGAAGAACTAGAACGAATGGGAGGAACCACAAGAAAGAAAAAACAAAACAGCAAAAGAAAAGGAGACCAAATAGTATGCTTCCATCTGCATTCAGAATCCAAAGTTCTATCTCTAGACATGGATAATATTTTCCATCATGAGCCTTTTAGAGTTGTCTTAGATCCTTGCATCACTGAAATGAGCTATGTCTATCAAAGTCAGTCATAGCACAATGTGGCCTTTACTGTATACAGTATTCTCTTGGCTCTGCTCACATCACCCAGCGTCAGTTCATACAAGTCTTTCAGGTTTTCCTGAAGTCAACACACTCATCATTTATTACTTTTTAAAATTCTTTTTATTCATTTTTCTGTAAAATTTTCTTTATTTCTTGTTAGCTCACAACATTCATTTCCACAAGCTTTTGAGTTCAAAATTTTCTTCCCCTTCCTCCTCTCCCCCTTCCACCTTCTCTAAGGCAGCATGCAATCTGATATAGGCTCTCTCTCTCTCTCTCTCTCTCTCTCTCTCTCTCTCTCTCTCTCTCTCTCTTAATCTCTCTCTCTCTCTCTCTCTCTCTCTCTCTCCATATATATACACATATATATATATATATTCTTCTTTTCAGTATGACTAATGAAGATATGTTTAATATGAAAGTGTATATATATATACATATATATATGTATATACATATATGTACCAATGGAATGGACTATGAGAAAGAAGAAACAAAACAAAAAAGAGAGAAAATAGTATGCTTGGATCTGCATTCAGACTCAGTAATTCTTTCTCTGGATATGGATAGCATTTTCCACCATGAGTTTTTTGGAGTTCTCTTAGAACCTTGTATTGCTGAGAAGAGGTAAGTCTATCAAAATCAGTTATAGTACAATGTGGCTGTTACTGTGTACAATGTTCTCCTCCTTCTTCTACCCTCACTAACCATCATTTCATATAAGTCTTTCCAGGTTTTTCTGAAGTCCACCTGCTTATCACTCCTTATTGCACAATAGTATTCCATTATATTTATATACCACAACTTGTTCAGCCATTCCCCCATTGATGGGCATCCCCTCAATTTCTAATTCTTTACCACCACAGAAAGAGTTGCTATAAATATTTTTGTATATGTGGGTGCTTTTCCCATTTGCACAATCTCTTTGGGATAAAGGCCTAGAAGCAGTATTGCTGAGTCAAAGGGTATGCACAGTTTTATAGCACTTCGGGAACAGCTCCAAATTGCTCTTCAAAATTCACCAGTATGTGTGTTCCAATTTTCCCACATATTCTCCCACATATTCATGATTTTCCTGTTTTGTCATGTTAGACAATCTGATAGGTGTGATGTGCTATCTCAGAGTTGTTTTGATTTGCATTTCTCTAATCAATGGTGATTTAGAGCATTTTTTCATCTGTCTATATATAACTATAGATATCTTAACTTTCTTCCTCTGAAAACTACCATTTTTCAATTGGGGAACGACTTGTATTCTTATAAATTCAACTCGGTTCTCTAGAAAGAGACCTTTATCAGAGACACTAGCTATAAAAATGGTTTCTTAGTTTCCTAGTTTTCTGCTTCCCTTCTAATCTTGGTTACATTGTCTTTGTTTGTGCAAAAACCTTATCAATTTAATATAACCAAAAATTCTCTATCTTTTGTTTGGTTATAAATTCTTCCCTTCTCCATAGATCTGATGAGTAAACTACTGCCTGCTCTCCTTGTTTGCTTATGTTATCAGCCCTTGTATCTAAATCATGTATCCATTTTGACTTTATCTTGGTACATGATGTAAGATGTTGGTCTATGCCCAGTTTCCAACATCCTATTTTCCAGTTTTCCCAGCAGTTTTTGTTAAATTATGAGTTCTTTCCAGAGAAGCTGGGGTCTTTGGATCTATCTAATAGTATACTACTATAGTCATTGACCATAGTGTATTGTGTACCTAACCTGTTACACTGATCTATCACTCTATGTCTTGGCCAGTACCAAATAGTTTTGATGATTATTACTTTATAATACAATTTAAGATCTGGTACAGCTAGACCACCTGTCCTTGCTTTTCTCTTCATTAATTCCCTGAATATTCTGGACCTTTTGTTTTTCCAGATGAATTTTGTTATTATTTTTTCTAGTGTCCTAAAATAATTTTTGGTATTTTGACTGATATGGTTCTAAATAAGTAAATTAATTTGTATGTGATTGTCATTTTTATTATATTGACTTGGCCTATCCATGAGCAACTGTTATTTTTCTAATTATTTAGATCTGACTTAATTTGTGAGAAAAGGGTTTTGTAATTGTGTTCATTTGGTTCTTGGGATTTTTTTTGGCAGGTATATATATGTATATCATTATATATTTGTGTGTGTATCATATATCATAGATATATATCAAAATGTCTCTCATAGCTTTAAATGTAATTTCTCTTTTTATCTCTTGCTGTGGGGCTTTATTAGTAATAGATAGAAATGACAATGATTTATATGGATTTATTTCATATCCCACCAGGTTGCTAGTTGTTTATTATTTCAAGTAATTTTTACTTAGTTCTCTTGGATTCTCTTAGCATACCATTATATCATCTGAAAAGAGTAATAGCTTTATTTCTCCTTTGCTTATTCTAATTCTTTCAATTTATTTTTCTCCTCTTATTGCTAAAGCTAATATTTCTTGTACAATATTGAATAACAGTGCTGATTATAGACATTCTTGTTTCACCCTGATCTTACTGGAAATACTTCTAGCTTATTCCCATTATATATAATGCTTCTTCATCATTTTAGAAAGATGCTACCTATAATTTTAGGAAGACTCCATTTATTCCTATGCTCTCTAGTGT
The DNA here is from genome assembly GCF_028372415.1 of Notamacropus eugenii. Lineage (NCBI taxonomy): Eukaryota > Metazoa > Chordata > Mammalia > Diprotodontia > Macropodidae > Notamacropus > Notamacropus eugenii. The sequence goes on along the minus strand of NC_092874.1, from coordinate 329,846,169 downwards.
TTTTAATAGGAATGAGTATTGTATTTTGTCAAAAAGGCTTTCTTCATCTGTTGAGATAATCATATGATTTCTGTTAGGTTTGTTGTTAATATGGTCAATCATGCTGATAGTTTCCCTAATATTGAACCATTCCTGATCTAAATCCTTTCTGTTCATAATGTATTATTCAGAAGAAAAGTTGCTGTAATCTCTTTGCTAATATTTTATTTAAATTTTTTGCATTTATATTTATATTTATATAGGGAAATTGATCTATAATTTTCTTTCTCTACTTTGACTCTTCCTGGTTTAGGTATCACCACTATATTTGTATCATAAAAAGAATTTGGTAGTACTCCCTCACTTATTTCCCGAAATAGTTTATGTACTATTGGAATTAATTGTTCTTTAAATGTTTGATAGAATTCACTTATAAATCCATGTGGTCCCAGAGATTTGTTTTTTATGGAGTTCTTTGATGACTTGTTCAATTTTTTTTTTCTGAAATAGGGTTATGTAAGTATTTCATTTTAATCTGGGCAATTTATATTTTTTCCAAATATTCATCCATTTTACTGACTGTCAGATTTATTGGCATACAGTTTCACAAACTAAATCCTAATTATTGTTTTAATTTCCTCTTCATTGGTGGTGAAGTCAACCTTTTCATTTTTGGTACTAGTAATTTGGTTTTCTTACTTTTTTGTTTAATCAAATTAACCAAAGGTTTATCTATTTTAATGGGGTATTTTTTTCATAAAATCAGCTCTTAATTTTGTTTATTATTTGAATAATTTTCTTAATTTCAGTTTTTTTAGTCTTTCCTTTGGTTTTCAGAATTTCTAACTTGGTATTCATATGGAGAGTTTTCATTTATTCTTCTTCTAACTTGGTTAGTTACATAACAAAGTCATTGATTTCTCTTTCTCTATTTCATTCATTCAAGCATTTAGAGATATAAAATTTCACCTAAGAACCACTTTCACTGCATCCTATAAGCTTTGGTATGTTGTCTTATGATTGTCATTCTTTTGGATGAAGTTACTGATTGTTTCTGTGATTTGTTGTTTGACCCACTCATTCTTTAGGATTAGATTATTGGTTTCCAATTAATTTTTAGTCTATCCTTCCATGGCTCTTTATTATATGTAATTTTTATTGCAATGTGATCTGAAAACACACATTTAATATTTCTGCCTTTCTGCTTTGGATTGTGAGGTTTTATGCCCTAATTCATGGCCAATTTTTGTGTATGTGCCATGTAACACCAAGAAAAGGGTATATTCCTTTGTATCCTCACTCAGTTGTCTCCAGAAGCCAGCCATATGTAACTTTTCTAAAATTCTATTCATTTCCTTAACTTCTATCTTATTTGTTTTGTAGTTAGATATATCTAGTTCTGAGAGGGAAAGATTAAGGTCCCCCACTACGATATTTTTGTTGTCTATTTCTTTCTATAACTCCTTTAACTTATCCTATAAAAATCTGGTATACCACTTGGTGCATATATCTTTAGTAATGATATCCCTTCATTGTCTATGGTATCTTTTCCTTCCTTATTTCTTTTAAATAGATTTTTTTGCTTTTTTTTTTTTTGTCTGAGATAAGGATTGCTACCCCTTCTTTTTTTACTTGAGCTGAAACACAATATATTACGCTCTAGATTTTTACCTTTACACTGTGTGAATCCCTCAACTTCAAATTTGTTTTTTGTAAACAACACAATATAGGATTATAATTTTTAATCCACTCTCCTTTATTTATGGGAGAGTTCATCCCATTCACATTCACAGTTAAGATTACTATCTGTGTCTTTCTCTCCAGCCTGTTTTCCACCCTGTTTATTCTTTTCTCTCTCCTTTCTCCTTTTCCCTTCTCACTAGAATTTTCCATATGACTACTGCCTTCTTCAGTCTGTCCTCCCTTCTACCAACCCTCTCCCTTTTATTTCCCCTCTCCCCTCCTTCTTCCTCTAGGGTAAGTTAGATTTCTATGCCTATGTGATTATATTATTCTCTCTTTGAGCCAAATCTGATGAGAGTAAGGTTCAAACAATATTCATCTACTTTTCTTCTTTCCCTCCACTGTAACAGGCTTTTGTGCCATTCTATGTGATGTAATTTACCCTTGTCTGCCTCCTCCTTTCCTCTTTCATTAAAATACCTTTTCACCACTTAATTAGATTTTTTAACATCACCTCAGAGTCAGCTTGCTCCCACGCTCTCTGCCTATTTACATTCCTTTGTAACAGTAAGCAGCCTAACATACACAGGGGGGCCTGTTATCACAGGTTCTTAGATCTGCATTTATAAAAGGAAAGGCAAATTTTGAGGGTTTAATAATCACTTAAATGGAGCACTTATATCATTCACCTAGTTCAGAGGAGTCAGCACCCTGAACTTCAGAGAAAATACAGAGAAATCAAACACCAACACACATGGCTTCATCTGTCTGACCATAATCAATACATATATCACAAATCAAAAGACAGGTCCAACTATCTGATCATAGTTACCAGAAAGGTAAGCACCAACATCTGAGTCTTCAAAGTTGAGGGGGCTACTTAGTGGATTCCCAGGATCTCACCTGGCACATAAACCTTCTTCTAAAAATTAAGCCTCAATGTAAAACTGCACCTCAGAGTCTTTATACACTTTTTAGGTCCAGAGGGCATCACATCCAGTGCTTCATTAACAAAAGTGTGGACCTTCCTACAAATCTTCCCAGGCCCAATAATGGGTGGGAAAGATGCTCCTTAATCACATTATTACTTCTTGGTATAAACAAAAAACAGCAAAAGATCCTCTTTTACTTGCTATTACATCCTTTTAAATGTCTTCATAATGATATAGTTCTTAAGAGTTATAGGCATTATCTTCCCTTGTAGGGATGTAAACAGTTTGTCCTTATTAATAACATGTTGTTGTTGTTGTTGTCTTTCCTCCTTACCTTTGTATGCCTCTCCTGAGTCTTGTATTTGAAGATCAAGTTTTCTGTTACACTCTGGTCTTTTCACCAGGTTTGGAAGTAACCTATTTTGTTGAATGTCCACCTTCTCCCCTGAAAGATTACGCTCAATTTTGCTAGGTAGTTGATTCTTGGTTTTAATCTAAGTTCCTTCGCCTTATGGAATATGATATTCCACACTCTCCAATCTTTTAATGTAGAAGATTGAAGGTCCTGAATAATCCTGACTGTTGTTTCATAATATTTAAATTATTTCTTTCTGACTGCCTGTGGTATTTTCTTTTTGACCTGATAATTCTAGCATTTAGCTTACAGTATTGCTTGGTGTTTCCAATTTTGTATCTCCTTCGAGAGGTGATTGGTAGATTCTTCTAATGACTATCTTACCCTCTGGTTCTAGGACCTCAGAGCAATTTTACTTCATGATTTCTTGAAAGATGCTGTCCAGGCTCTTTTTTTTTTTTTTTTTGTCTTTCCTCACTGTGGCATTTTATTTAAACTTTCTCAGAAAATGTTGATAATCGGTGTCAGTCTGTTCTTTTATCCTTTTTTTTTAAATTTACTTATTTATTTCACATTTAACATTCATTTTCACAGAATTTTTGGGCTCCAAATTTTCGCCCCTCTTGTCCCCTCCTCCCACCCCAAAACACCGAGCATTCCAATTGCCCCCATCACCACTCCACTCTCTCCTCCATCATTCCTCTCTACCCTTGTCTCCATCCTCTCCTCTGTCCTGTTGGGCCAAATAACTTTCTATACCCCTTTACCTGTATTTCTTATTTCCTAGCAGCAAGAACAGTACTTGACAGTTATTCCCAAAACTTTGAGTTCCAACTTCTTTTCCTCCCTCCCTCCCCACCCATTCCCTTTGGAAGGCAAGCAATTCAATATAGGCCAAATCTGTGTAGTTTTGCAAATGACTTCCATAATAGTCGTGTTGTATAAGACTAACTGTATTTCCCTCCATCCTATCCTGCTTCCAATTACTTCTATTCTCTCTTTTGATCCTGTCCCTCCCTGTGAGTGTCGACCTCAAATTGTACCCTCCTCTCCATGCCTTCCCTTCCATTGTCCCCACCACCCTGTTTATCCCCTTGTCCCCCACCTTCCTGTATTGTAAGATAGGTTTTCATACCAATATGAGTGTGCATTTTATTCCTTCCTTTAGTGGAATGTGATGAGAGTAAACTTCATGTTTTTCTCTCACCTCCCCTCTTTTTCCCCAAACTAAAAAAATCTTTTGCTTGCCTCTTTTATGAGAGATAATTTGCCCCATTCCATTTCTCCCTTTCTCCTCCCAATATATTTCTCTCTCACTGCTTGATTTCATTTTTTTAAGATATGATCCCATACTCTTCAATTCACTCTGTGCACTCTGTCTCTATGGGTGTGTGTGTGTGCATGTGCGTGTGCATGTGTGTGTGTGTAATCCCACCCAGTACCCAGATGCTGAATAGTTTCAAGAGTTACAAATATTGTCTTTCCATGTAGAAATGTAAACAGTTCAACTTTAGTAAAGTCCCTTATGACTTCTCTTTGCTATTTACTTTTTCATGCTTCTCTTCATTCTTGTGTTTGAAAGTCAAATTTTCTTTTCAGCTCTGGTCTTTTCATCAAGAATGCTTGAAAGTCCTCTATTTCATTGAAAGACCAATTGTTCCCCAGAAGTATTATACTCAGTTTTGCTGGGTAGGTGATTCTTGGTTTTAGTCCTATTTCCTTTGACTTCTGGAATATCCTATTCCATGCCCTTCGATCCCTTAATGTAGAAGCTGCTAGATCTTGTGTTATCCTGATTGTATTTCCACAATACTTGAATTGTTTCTTTCTAGCTGCTTGCAGTACTTTCTCCTTGACCAGGGAACTCTGGAATTTGGCCACAATGTTCCTAGGAGTTTCTCTTTTTGGATCTCTTTCAGGCAGTGATCTGTGGATTCCTTGAATACTTATTTTGCACTCTGCTTCTTGAATCTCAGGGCAGTTTTCCTTGATAATTTCATGAAAGATGATGTCTAGGCTCTTTTTTTGATCATGGCTTTCAGGTAGGCCCATAATTTTTAAATTGTCTCTCCTGGATCTATTCTCCTGGTCAGTTGTTTTTCCAATGAGATTTTTCACATTACCTTCCATTTTTTCATTCTTTTGGTTTTGTTTTGTGATTTCTTGGTTTCTCATAAAGTCATTAGCCTCCATCTGTTCCATTCTAATTTTGAAAGAACTATTTTCTTCAGTGAGCTTTTGAATCTCCTTTTCCATTTGGCTAATTCTGCTTTTGAAAGCACTCTTCTCCTCATTGGCTTTTTGAACCTCTTTTGCCAATTGAGTTAGCCTATTTTTCAAGGTGTTATTTTCTTCAGCATTTTTTTGGGTCTCCTTTAGCAGGGTGTTTACTTGTTTTTCATGCTTTGCTTGCATGTCATTCTATTCTCTTCCCAGTTTTTCCTTCACCCCTTTAACTTGATTTTCAAAATCCTTTTTAGCTCTTCCATGGCCTGAGCCCATTGAGTGGGCTGGGATACAGAAGCCTTGACTTCTGCGTTTTTCCCTGATGGTAAGCATTGTTCTTCCTCATCAGAAAGGAAGGGAGGAAATGCCTGTTCACCAAGAAAGTAACCTTCTATAGTCTTATTTTTTTTCCCTTTTCTAGGCTTTTTCCCAGCCTGTGACTTGACTTCTGAGTGTCCTCTCCACCCCCACCTCACCTCCAGATCCTCCCAGCCAGCACTTGGGGTCTGAGATTCAAGTGCTGCTTCCCAGCCTCAGGGCTTTCAGCGGGGGCAGGGCTGCTGTTCAGTGTGAGATTAAGTTCAGGTGCTCAGGTCAGGGCAGGGCTGCCTCACGGGCTCCGTTCCCTAAGGGGGTTTATGCAGAGACCTTCAACAATGGATCCAGGCTCCTGCCTGCTTGGGGGGGCCCTGGTCTGCTGCAGCCTCCGCTGCTGCCTCCCAAGGGGGCCTGAGTTATGGGGGCACCCAACTCCCCTCTCGACCTGCCAAAGAGATCCTCTCACTGACCCTTGTCACCTGTGGGTTGAGGGACCCTCATGGCTGCTGGAGATTCCATCCCTGAAGCCTGCTCAGATCTTCTCCTTTTGGCACTGCACCGCGGAGGCAGGGTTGGGCTCTGCTCCGAGTCCGGGGCGCGAGGGACCTTTTGCAAGAGGTTTTCAGGCTCTCTGGAGCAGAAATCTTGTCCACTCTGTTCTGTGGCTTCTGCTGCTCCAGAATTCGCCGGTGGTTCTTTTTTTTACAGGTATTTTATGGGCAGTGGATTCGGAGGTAGCGTATGTGCGTCTTTGTACTCCGCCATCTTCTTGATTTTCCTTATCCCCATAATGACAATCTATAGTCCTTGCCCATTTCTGCTTTTTGCTCATGGGATCTACTCGCTCCACATTGTCTTTCCTTCACTTCAACCATGATGAGTTGAGTCCAATGCAATCCATCCAACTAGAGCTAAATATTCTCAAGCCAATCTGGTGACTCAGGAAATTAATTACTCACAGACCAATTAACATCTTACAAAAGGTTTACTTAATGAGAACATGTAAAGGATATTCATCATAGATGGGACATTGATTTATTTGCATTTGACCTCATAGCCTTGGATTTTTCTAAAGTGTTATGCAGATGCCTGTGTCCAGCCTAATAAGCAATCTGATTCCATCGTTTTCCCCTTCACTGGACTTCTTCACAAAATGATAAGGGGAGGGAGACAAGAAGTACTTATTAAGCACCTACTATGTGCCAGGCACTGACAAATATTGTCTCATTTTATCCTCACAACAACCCTGGGAGGTAGATGTTATTATAAGTCCCCATTTTACAGTTGAGGAAACTGAAGCAGACAAAGGTAAAGTAACCAGGATCACACAACTAGTAAGCCTTTGAGGTAGGATTTGAACTCCAGTCTTCCTGACTCTCAGACCAGGGCTTTATCCACTGTGCTACCTAGATATTTTCAGAAAAAAGATTCTATGCCCTCACCATTTAGGTATCAAGGACATTTTAATATACCTTAAAGAAAACCTAACCTAGCCAAGATGGGTCACCTACAGATGTTGTTCCTATTATATAGGAAAGCACTACTCAGTTTGAGGCACTATCTCGAGCACAGAGATTTGCTTGTTTGTTTTTGGTCTTGATGTGTGATTTCTTCAGTGTAGGGAGCTCCCTCACTTGCAAAATCCCCCTGTTGACTTAGCTCTTGAAGTTGAGTAAAGGAGTCCCCAGTGAATAACTGTTAAGCATTTAAATCATGCTAACCACTGTGATCAATACTGGAAATACAAAGAAAGGCAAAAATGAGTCTCTACTCTCAAGGAGCTCATAGTCTTACAAATCAAAGATCTTATCTTGTTTTCTTGAGGCATTTCAGAAATGTCCAACTCATTGGGACCCCATTTGGCATTTTCTTGGCAAAGATACTGGAGTGGTTTGACATTTCCTTCTCCAGCTCATTTTACAGATGAGGAAACTGAAACAAATGAGATCAAGTGACTTGCCCAAGGACACACAGCTAGTAAATATCCAGAGTTAGATTTGAAATCACAAAGATAAGTCCTTTCAGTTCCAGGCTCAGAGCTGTATTCATCCTGCCACCTAGCTGCCCCATGAAATATAGTCAGCATAAATTGAAGATAATTACATAGAGGACTAAAAAAGCTTAAGGAAGTCAGGGAAAGGTTTTTTGCAGAAAGTGGGACTTGAGTTGACATTCGATAGAAGCTGAGAATCAGAGATGAGAACGAAGAGAGTTTCAGTCATGGAACACAGGCAGTGAAAATGCAAAGAGCTGGGAGATGGTGTGTTGAGCTCAAGAAACATGAAGGATACTACTGTCACTGGTTCACAGAGTATGTGGAGGGAGTCCACATACATAAAAAGCTTGGAAAGGCAGGAAAGGGACAGGTTATGGCAGGTTTTAAAAGACAGAAGATTTATTAGCAAAATGGTCAGACCTACATTTTAGCAAAATCAGTTTGACAACTTGAATGAAGGCTGGGTTGAAGTGGGGAAAGACTTGAGGCACAGAGACCAACCATCAACCCATTGCAATAGTCCAACCTTGAGGTGATGAGGACCTTCGCCAGCATGGTGGCAATGTCAGAAGAGAAAAAGAGGCATGTTTAAGATATGTTATGAAGGCAGAATTGACAGCACTTGACAACTGATTGGCTATGGAAGGTGAGAGGGAGGAGTAGAGGATGACAGCTAGGTTTAGAGCTTGGGCGATTAGGAGAATGGTACCCTTGATAGTAATAGGGAAGTTAGGAAGAGGGAGGGTTTGGGGCGAAAGGTAAAGAAAGGTAATGAATCAAGTGTGAGACATGTCGAATTTAATATTTCTACAGGGTCCAGTTCAAGATGTCTAAAAGGAACTTGGAGATGCAAGACTGAAAGCTATGAGAGAGGTTGGGGTTGGAGAAGTTGATCTGAGAGACATCTATGTAGAGATAATGATTAAAAGCATGGGAGCTGATAAGGTCACCAAATGAAACAGCAAGGAGGAAAAAGAGGAGTTAGGACAGAGTCTAGGGGGAATCTGCACAGGGCAAGAAGTGGAGGAAGATCCTGCAAAGGAGCAGTGTGAGAGTTAGGAGAACCAAAAGAGAACAGTGTGGCATGAAAACTAAGAAAGTAACAAGGGGCAGAGGGAGAATGAGAGTGGCAGAGGCTATATAGAGAGGTCAAGAAGGATAATGACTGAGGAAAAGGCTATTGGATTTGGCAAGATTAGGAGATCACTGGCAACTGTGGAGAGAACAGTTTCAGTTGGATGATGAGGTCTGGTGCAAGTCTGCTAGGAGTTAAGAACTGATTGAGAGGAAAGGAAATGGAGGCACCAACTGTAGGTGGACTTCTCAAAGAGGGAGGAGAGATACAGAATGATACTTAGCAGGAATCATGTGCAGGATAAAGGAGACACAGGCATTTTTGTGGTCACTAGGGTGCCAGGCCTAGAGGCCTGAGGGCTACCCGAGTCTTCTTACCTCTATCAGAGGTCTTCGGTTGGCCAAACCGGATGCTCGTATGAGAGAAAGGATGTTCCAGAGTCGAACAAGGGTTGAGCTTTATTTCAGGGTCTAGTTACAAGTGCAGGGGAATTCTTCCTTAGGAGGGAGCGAAGAATCTCCCAAGGAGGCAAAGATCTTACAATAAGAGATTGGAAGTAGAAGTATAAGTGGGGAGAGAGAGGGAGGGGAGAGAGGAGAGAGGAAAAGCGGAGCCTTGTTGTCCTGTCCGCTCTGCGCCCCTCCACCCAAGAGAACTTTCAGGCTTTCCTGATCCTACTTAAACCCTCCAGCAGCATAGTTTGCATCTGAATACCGTACCTGTTAGGTAACTAGATGTGCCCAGATCCGGGACAATCTCGAGGGCGGGGAGAGCTCTCTCCCATCACGTTTCTCACGGGAAGAGGCGGAAATACACGAGATAGCTCGGTTCACCTCGATTCCCAGTCGTTTCCTGGGGGGGTCTCGTGAGAACTCTAAGATTTAGAAGTTCCCACCTTTACCCGCCCGAGACTGTCCACCTGGAATTGAGCTTCCATCCCCAACACTAGGGGAAGAAACCAATAGATGGGGAACAACTGAAGATTAGTGAGAGAAGAGACATCTACTGAACAAGACAATTCCCAGTACAAAAACGTAGCTTTGCCTCTTCCAAGCTTTTGCCCACCTTTTCTTCTGCCTAGAGTGCTGTCCTCACCGCATGGCCACTTGAAACCCTCTCTCTCTCACTGGACTCAATTCCAATGTCATCTCTACAAAGAAGTTTGTCTTTGACCCAAGCTCACATCCAAACCCCAATTTCACAAAGTGGTCAATTTGTTTAAGCTTCTCTGGTGCATCTCTCATTAATTAGAGCACATTATATTTATCTGCCCATAGCTATCATCTGCCTCCTCAGTTAAGTTCCCTGGGGACTCAGATCCCTAGCCTGTAAATCTCCTGGCTTAGAGTCTTTATACAGAAAATCTCAGAAGCTGGAAAGTGAGGGCCTGCGTTTGAATCACAGGCTGCCATTAGCTGTTTGACCTTGGACCTTAGACCCAGAGCCTCGGTTTCTTCATCCATAAAGCGCAGGCTGGAAGATCCCCTCCAGCTCTACCTCTAGGATTATTCTCTAAACTGGAAATGAATGAATTAGTGAATATACAAGTGGTTTATCCCGCTCATCCTCGCCCTAGCCACTGGTCTCAGTTGTGCATCCTTCCACCCTCCCACCCACTTCCCAACTCTAACCCCACCCGCACCCCGCCAAGCAGAGGCCCTTTAGGAGAAGCCCCTAGCCTTTTCACCTTCTACAAACATAATAAATTAAAGCAGCCTCCGGGATCGCCAAAGCCCTCCTTCCCGTCCCCCAACCCATTTGCGTCTCCACCCCTTAGGCAACAGCAAAACGCCACAGGTTGAGACTCTAAGGAATCGTGCCCCAGGGAGTCTCTGACTCACCAGTGGCCCCACCCCTTCATCCCAGCCTGGCCAGTTGCTAGGGTGGGAAGTGGGACCAGTCAGGCCTGGGACATTCGTATAAAAGAGAAGCCACCAGACCCAAAGCTAAACAATCTCTCTCCAGATCCCCCAAGTATCCTTCGTGGTCCGGCTCTCCCGCCGATGCTGAGACGCTCAGGTGAGGGTTGGGCAAGCCACAGCAGCCAGGTCCGAGAGAGGGGGTCGGAAAGGGGCGAACTCCGTAGGGGGACTCGCGGGATGGGAGGAGAAAAAGAGGGTGGAGCCTGGGCTTTGGAAGGGGAGGTTGAGGAAGAGTTTGTAGTTGCTGTTGCTGCTGGCAGATGGGGCTGGGTGAGCAGAGCTCGGCCAGAGATGTGGGGATGGAGAGAAGGTTGACTTTAGAACAATGTAACCCTTCTCCGAGTCTCAGTGAAACCAGAACCAATTAATAACTTCAATTTCCCCAGAAGGCTATTAGGAAAGGGAGCATCTGGAAAGCCCTGCAGACCTTAAAAAGCGTTAAAGGAATGTTTGCTTTTATTTTGGTTATCATTACTCTTAAGGTAGCGCAGGGAGCGGAGCTAATGCAGCCTAGGGTGTGGTTTTGGCCCGCCCTTAGCGGGAGAGGAGATGATCTGGAGGAGGGTCAACTTTTGGATGGATTTGGGAATGAGGAGCTTGGAATTTGGTTTGGTTTGATTTTTAATCATATACATTTTATATCTTTCTTACTTTTTTCCTTCAAGGTTTGAAATATGAATTTCTACCTGTGTTTAGCTTCCCTATGCTTGGGGATAGGAGCTGCTGCTCTACAAGTTGACCCAACTTTAGATGCTAGATCCCAACTGAGTGCTAACTGAGTTATTGACAGTGGATTTGGTCTGAGGATAGTTTCACTTTCCTCACCCACATGCAGCTCTCTTCTTGAGCTGTTTGATAAACTGATACGAGAATGTTGCCCATAAATTTATTAATTTCGTGACCATCAATTTCAAATTCATCTGTACAATGCCACTGATAATATTAGACCAAACCTTTTATCTGTTTCAATTTAAAAGGATGGTGACTGTCATTATGAGCCAGAACACTCCAGTGCTAATGTCACTGGATATGTGGACATCCCATCAAGGCATGAAAGGATTCTTGCAAAGGCTCTGGCTGCTGTGGGCCGCATCTCCATTGGTATTGATGCAACAGATGTATCCTTCCAGTTCTATGAGTCTGGTAAGCATTTGTTCTTCTTTATTTCTGTAACAATGCACTTAACCATATTATTGCCATTCACTCATTAGTATTTCTCAAGATCATATTTCACTTAACTATCCTAGGTGTTTATTATGAACCACAATGCAGTAGTCACCAGCTACATCATGGTGTGCAGGTGGCGGGCTATGGTGACATTAGAAAACCTGGAAAGAAATACTGGCTTGTCAAGAAAAAGACTTTTGCATGAAATATCAGTGACATGTTTGTTGTCAGTTTCTGGTTATTTCATTTTGAAGAAAGGGGGAGGAAAATAAAGGGTGGAGTTCCTGGGATCCTGTGAAATGGAGAAGAGATGTTCATGGGTGGAAGGAGCCCTGTTTTTAGGATCCAGAATGGACTAAGAGTTCCTCAGTGGTTTCTCGTAGTTTGCATGACCACTGCTGACTTGATAGTACAGAAAATTTCCTGTTGCCTAGTTTGTTGGACTGTTCTAATACAGCTATTGTCAGAGTGACTCACAACGTGCTGTGGGAAAAGGTTCCCTGACCCTAAATCCATTCTGGTCTTTGTACCCTGCCCTGATGCCTCCCTGACCCCTAGTTCCCACAAGTGCCTCCTTAGGAGCTCTACGTGCATTTATATTATTTGAAATTCCTGAAAGTGCTTATTGTTGAGTGAGTGATTACAGGAATAGGACAGCTAGGTGACCCAGTAGATAGAGAGCCCTGGCTCTGAAGTCAGGAGGACCTGTGTTCAAATACGACCTCACACACTTCCTAGCTTAATCACCCTGGGCAAATCACTTAACCCTGTTTACCTTAGTTTCCTCATCTGGGAATTGTGACAGAGAAGGAAATAGCAAACCTATCTAGTATCTTTGCCAAGAAAACCTAAAAATGCGTTCATGATGAGTTGCCCGCAACCAATCAACTACATGACAACAAAGTTGTCACAACCAAGTATTTTCATCGCTTTCTTAAAAGTCCAACTCATTTTCTGAATTCAGTCACAATATGTGTCAGGATGCTTTGTGTACCTAAAGTAAAAATGTATTTGTTGATGGTGCTCTGAAACTTAATATATAACTTTTTTTTTCAACTGGGGTAAAGATTGGGGTGAAAATGGGTATATTTTAATGGCCATGGATCAGAATAACCACTGTGGAATATCGACAGCAGCCAGCTATCCTAGAGTATGATGTGACTGAAGGAGGACCACTTCTCAGAGATCAAATGCTTGATTGCCCGAGATTCAAGTTGTAATTTGAATTTCTTTTAACATTTTTACCTTTGTGAAATATAAACACTACTTTGTTATAAATAGCTTGTGGTATTTCTTTATTCAAAAACATACATTTTCATTTTTAAATTGTATGCATAAAACTTTACCTTTTCCAATAAATCTTGATTCACTATATATGAACTTTGGGAGAGCTGATTTCCTAAAATGTGTTAAATTTTGTAACAGGGGAGAAGAAATTTAGATTTCTAGTTTTTAGTCCTAAGATGGGAGTTGGTCAGTGGCTACAGATGGTTTCTGGGATTATATCCAACATTTTTTACCCTATCTCATTACAACATACTAACTGAAGTGCAAATCAGTAGGTCTGGGTGTGGCTTTGACATAACTTCAGTCCCTTGAAAAGCAAAACATGGGAAATTATATGCCACCTTTCAGGAGCCATTGGTAATCACTGTGCAGGTTTGTTCTTTGACTCTCAGTGCTTCTCATCTAAATGAAAAAATAGATGTATAGGCCTGAAGTGACATAGAGCTGACATGAGCCATCTTTAAGTTCAAAGAGTTTTTCAAGATGACCTAACCATTACAATGAAAGCTGCTATTAAACATGATTTGGGGGGCATCTTTTCTATTATCAACTTAAGATCTTTGAGTAAAATGGCAACTTTTATTTCAGAGGTGGAATGAATCTTAGATGACCACATATATATAGTACTTTCAAACCATTGCTCACACAAAAGTTGACTGAAATATTCCAGGTTATAAGGCAAGAGGAGGTTATCCCCAGTTCAAGGATGCCTCCACTGTTCATCTCTATAAAGGTAAAGGGAATAGATTGTCCTGCAACAATTACAGGAGGATCTCTCTCTTAGTCATTGTTGGCAAAATTCTTGCTACAGTCCTCCTTAATATGGTGATCCTTCACCTGGAAGATAGTCATATACCTGAGAGCCAGTGTGGTTTCAGAAAGGGCCAAGGAATATTTAATATTCTCCAGGAGAAATGCCAGGACCATAACAGAGGTCTGTACACAATATTTGTAGGACTGACCAAGGTCTTTGACACTGTTAGTCATGAAAAAAAAATGGAAAATTATGTCAAAATTTGGTTGCCAGGAGAAGTTCATCAATATTGTACATCAATTTCATGAAGGCATGTTTGCCCAGGTTCTGGATAGTGGACAATGCTCTTGTGCCTTCTCAGCCACCAATGGAGTAAAACAGGAATGTGTGCTTGCTCCCATACTTTTTAACACGATATTTTCAGTCATGTTGTCAAATATTTTCAATGAGGATGAACATCAAGGTCAACTACCATACTAATGGTAAGTTCTTCAATTTGAAAAGGGTACAAGGCAAGACCAAAGTGGAGGGAGTGTTGGTGCATGATGTCTTGTTTGCAGATGATTGTACACTCAATGTACCCTCTGAAGCTGAGATGCAACAAAGTATGGATCAATTCTCTGGCTGCCTATGCTAATTTGGATCTAGTAATTAACATCAAGAAAACACAGGTGCTCCATCAGCCACCATCACACCATTCATACATGGAACCCTCGGTTACAACAAATGGAGAAGTTTTGAATGCTGTGGTAGTGTACTTTCCAGGGATGTATACATTGACAATGAGGTTGATGTACATATTGCCAGAGCTAGGTCAGTGTTTGGGAGACTGTAGAAAAGTTTGGGAGAGAAGAGGTATAAGACTTACCACCAAGCTAAAGATCTACAGAGCCGTTATGCTGACCTCATTGTTTTATGGCTGTGAAACATGGACCGTGTGCCAGCACCATTCCAGGAAACTGAATCACTTCCATTTGAACTGTCTTAGGAAGATTCTAAGGATCACCTGGAAGGATAAGGTACCAGATACCAAAGTCCTTGCTTGAGCTAAACTGCCAACTATTCAGACTATGCTTCAGAGAGCGCAACTCTGATGGGCTGGCCACATTGTTTGAATGCAAAATGTACACTTGCCAAAAAGACTTTTTTTTTTTGGAGAACTCACATGGGGCAGGCGATCACATGGTGGTCAGAAGAAGTGATACAAGGACACTCTCAAGGTCTCTCTGAATAACTTTGGATTTGACTGTGTAACATGGGAGACACTGGCACAGGACCATTCAGGATGGCATGCTCACATCAGAAAGTTTGCTGTGCTCTATGAACAAAGCAGAATTGAGATAGCTCAAAGCAAACATAGGATGCTCACATTTAGAGTATCCACCCCAAATATTCACATGGACTCTCTGTGCCCAACTTGTGGTAGAACATTCTGAGCTCATGTTGGTCTGATCAGCCACAGTCAGACACACTGAAATTTCACTTTATCATGGTGATGTTATTTTGATCCTCTTCAAGAATGAAGGACAACAACCATTCTCCAGATTCCTTCTGAAATCATAAATTCTAAAGTGTCCATTCTGAGCTTCTTCCCTCTTGATAGTTTTAGCCACCACCTTGTAAATATTACCCAGAAGATTCCCCTTTTCCATTGTGCCTTACTCCCAGAACATGGACAATTCCTACATGGAACAGAGGACACTTTCACATGGTAGGGGTGCTAATTTTTCAGATATCCTCTCCCTAGTTACCATCTTTTTTCCATTTACCACAAAACTTCTCTACTCTCTCAGGTGCCAGTCGCCCTAAAGATATCCAAATCTCTCCCTCCCCAGGAAAAACAAGTGGCCTTTTCAATCACCAAATACCGTAGACCACACTCAGTACAAGGTCCCCATCACCCTTTACAGAATATCTCTCTTCACCCAAAGAAGCCTTCATCATGGGAACCCCCTCCCACTACTGAAGTCCTCCTTCCATTCCTTCTCCCTTTTCAATCCTTTTCCTCAGTTTCTCTCCCATTCCTCTACAGGTTCTTCTCTTCCTAAGACCATCAAATTTATCTTCTCCTCATTGCCAAACCTGGATTTGAATTTACCTGTGCACATCAAACATTCCCCTCTTCCCTTTTCATTCATCCTCCCATTTTACAATGTTGTTGTTGTTCAATCTGTACAACTCTTTGTGACTTTCTTGGTAGAGACACTGGAATGATTGACCATTTTCTTCTCTACCTCATTTTACAAATGAAAAAACTCAGGGTCACATAGCTAGTAAGCTGTAATATTAGAGAGTTAAAGATCTTCCCCATTCCTTAATAGACCTGTCCATTAAGGGAAGCTTGTTTAGGGGAGATTTGTTTTGTAGGAAGGCCCCACTTTTGTTAATTCTAATGAGTCACTGCTTCTCAAAGGTTGCACTGTCCTCTGGCTCTGAAACATGTATATATACTCTGAGGTAAGGTTTTGTTTTGGGACTTAGTCATTGGAAATGTTTGTTTGGCCAGATGAGACTCTGGGTAAGCTGCTAAGTAACCTCCCTGGCTTTGAAAACTCAGATGTCAGTCCTTTTCTCTCTGGTAACTATGTATGTATGTAATGTTCAGACAGTTGGCTCTGTCTGTTGATCTGTGATGTATGTGCTGCTTATGGTCAGACAGTTGAAAGCCCTCTCTGTTGGTCTTTCTGTTTGTAATTTGAGCTTATATTTTCTGTTTGTATTATCCCTGAAGTTCAGGATGCTGACTTCTTTTTCCCCTGAGCTACATGAATGATAGAAGTTCTTGATGAAAGTAGATTGTTGACCCCTCAAAAGTTGCTTTCCTTTTAGAAAAGCAAATCAAAGAACTTGTGCAGCAGGTTCTCCTGTGTATGTCTGGGTCCTTGCTGTTACATAAGTATCTGAGGCTCAATTTGAACTTAGGTCTTCCTGACTCCAGGCCCAGTGCTCTGTCCACTATACTACCTAGCTGCCCTTTCTAATATAGTCCCTCAAAAAAATCATCAACTGACCTGTGGGGAGGGTATCACCAAGTTTTCTCTGTTATATTTTTCATTCCTCCTGAATTCCTTTTGTTTGGGATATTTGAGAAGCATATATTACCTTCAGGTCTAGTTTTTTCCTAAAACATTTTTTAGAAGCTTATTAGTGATTGTCCATCAGTTTAAATTTATGGTTAAACTCAATTTTGCAGGTTAAGTCACCATGGGCTGCATCCTGAGCTCCTTTGCTTTTTGGACACATGATTTCATTCCTGCCTGCATTTTCTAATGGTGTCAAAATAGTTTTGTATCATTTGGACTTCTTTTCCTTTATCTTTCAAGGCCTTTCTTATCTTTTTGCTTGTAGAACTTGTTGTTTCTGAATGGAATTTCTAAATTTAACTATCATGTGTCTTGGAATTTGGAGTCTTTGGGGTTTTTTGCTTGTTTGTTTTTTCTTTTAGGCAATCTATGAATTCTTTAAATTTTGCATTTCATTCTCTATGCTTAGAAGTTCTGGTTGCTCCCTTCTATTTCTTTCTTGCATTATTCTGTTAATTTTTTTTACTCCTGTCATAGAGTAAAATGGAATCTGTGATACTTGGGTTGTATCTATGTAGCCTTTCTTCAAGATCAGTATGTTCTGTTTGCATAGTGAGAATATTTTCCTTTAATGTTACTATTTCATCTTTTATTTTTCCCAATTGTCCTTTGCTTCAGTGTTTTGCATTCCCTAGTTATTGTTCTCTCTTTTGTTTCTTCAGTGAGATTTGCCATTCCAGATTCCTGTTTCTCTAGTCTGTTTATTATTTTTGCTGCAGAGGTCATAAATTCTGCTCTCATAATTCCCATTTCTCTTTTAAACCACTCAAGAATACCATACTATATTTCCGTGTTCTCCTCAAATTCCACAAGATTTTCTGCCTCATCAAATGGGATCATTTTCCTTTCTTTTACTGCATGTATTCATATATGTCTGAACTAGTTTCCTGGATTTGAACATCATATTTCTTTTTACTGCTATTGTTTTCCCTGTTTATTTATCTGCATACATTCAAGAGCTTTGAGTTTTCCTCTTTCAGATAAGTTTGGTAATTTCACTCTTTCTCCCTCCCCCCCTCCCCCCCCGTTCTTCAGTTTCTGACTCTCTCCCTCACTATTCTCCGATGGTAGGTTCCTAGGGGGATGAATGTCAAAATATCTCGGTCTCCTTCCACACTGGGCAATTCATAGTACACTAGCCTAGATCTCTGCCCAAAATAACATTTAGATGAACAGAACTGGCCCCAACTGGATGCTGAATAGTTTCACACACACAAATGCACACATACACACAGACACATACACACACAGACACACACACACACACACACACACACACACACACACACACACACACACATACTGTCCTATGCTGGTATACTGTCTTGCTCCTTCTGTTCCTTGTTTCTCCTGCCAGGTGCTGGCAATTCAGAGAGCTGATACTATGGGATTGATTTGTGTAGTTTGTGTCTCTGGAGTTTAGGGAGGAGGTGGCAGTGGCAGGGGGGCCCGGGGAGAAGAATGTGGTTTTGAGTTCTATTTCTTTTTTTTAATATAATTAATTTATTTAAAGTTTTCAACATTCACTTACACAAGGTTTTGAGTTTTAAATTTTCTCCTCATTCCTCTCTTCCCCCCTCCCAAAGACAGAGTGAAATCTGATAAAGGCTCTATTTATACATTCATATTAAACATATTTTCACATTACTCATGATGTAAAGAAGAACTAAAACTAACAAGAATAGCCACAGGAAAGAAGAAACAAAGCAAAACAACAAAAGAAAAGGAGAGCAAATAGTATGCTTTCACCTGCATTCAGATTCCAAAGTTCTTTCTCTGGATGTGGATGGCATTTTCCATCAAGAGTCTTTTGGAATTATGTTAAATCATTGTATTGCTGAGAAGAGCTAAGTCTATCAAAGTTGGTAAATGTTACATTTACAATGTTACAATGTTACTGTGTGAAGTGATCTCTTGGTTCTGCTCACATCACCCAGCATCCGTTCATACAAATCTTTCCAGGTTTTTCTGAAGTCTGTCTGTTCATTGTTTCTTATGGTACAATAATATTCTATTACATTCATATACCACAACTTGTTCAGCCTTTCCCCAATTAATGGGCATCCCCTCAATTTCCAGGTCTTTGCCACCACAAAAAAGAGCTGCTATAAATGTTTTTGTACATGTGGGTTCTTTTCCCATTTCTATGATCTCTTTGTGATAAAGGCTTAGAAGTGCTATTCCTGGGTCAAAAAGTATGCACAGATTTATAGCCCTTTGGGTACAGTTCCAAGTTGTTCTCCAGAATGGTTGCATCAGTTCACAACTCCACCAACAATGCATGAGTGTTCCAATTTTCCCACGTCTCCTGCAATATTTATAATTTTCCTGTTTTGTCATGTTAGCCAATCTGACAGGTGTGGTTTGGTACCTCAGAGTTGATTGAGAGCATTTTTTCATATGAGTATAGAGAGCTTTCATGTCTTCATCTGAAAACTGCATATTCATATCCTTTCATTATTTATGATTTGGGGAATGACTTATATTCTTATAAATTTGATGCAGTTCTCTATATCTTTTATAAATGAGGCCTTTATCAGAGACACTGACTGTAAAACTATTTTCCCAGCTTTCTGTTTTCCTTCCAATCTTTGCTGAATTGGCTCTGTTTGTGCAAAAATGTTTCAATTTAATATAAACAAAATCATCTATTTTGCATTTCATAATGTTTTGTGCTTCTTGTTTGGTCCTAAATTCTTCCCTTGTCAATAGATCTCACAGATGAACTATTCCTTGCTTTCCTAGTTTACTTCTAGTATCAGCCTTTATGTCTAAGTCAGGTACCCATTTTGACTTTACCTTGGTATATGATGTAAGATGTTGGTCTATGCCCTGTTTCTGCCATCCTGTTTTCCAGTTTTCCCAGCAGTTTTTCTTAAATAGTGAGTTCTTATCCCAGAAGCTGAAGTCTTTGGATTTATCAAATAGTAGATTCCTATAATCATTGACTATTGTGTCTTATGAACCTAACCAATTCCCCTGATCCACCATTCTGTTTCCCAGTCAGGACCAAGTAGTTTTGATGATTGCTGCTTTGTAATACAATTTAAAATCTGGTACAGTTAGACCATCTACCCTTGTATTTCTCTTTATTAATTCCCTGGATATTATGGATCCTTTGTTCTTCCAGATAATTTTTGTTATTTTTTTCTCACCGTATAAAATAAATTTTCAGTTGGTTGATTGGTATGGAACTGAATTAGAAAATTAATTTAGGTAGGATTGTAATTTTTATTATGTTAGCTTGGCTAACTAATGAGCAACTTATATTTTTTGTATTATTTACATCTGACTTTATTTGTGCAAAAAGTGTTTTGTAATTGTGTTCATATAGTTCCTGGGTTTGTTTTGGCAGGAAGACTCTCAAATATTTCATAATATCTACAGTAACTTTAAATGGAATTTCTTTCTATTTCTTGCTGTGGGACTTTGTCAGTAATAGAGAGAAATGTCCATAATTTATGTGGGTTTATTTTATATCCTGCAACTTTGCTAAAGTTGTTTATTATTTCAAGCAATTTTTACTTAGTTCTCTAGAATTCTCTAAGGATACTATCATATCATCAGCAAAGAGTGATAGCTTTGTGTCTTCTTTGCCTATTCCAATTTCTTCAACCTGTTCTTCCCTTCTTGCTGTAGTTAACATTTCTAATACATTATTGAATAACAGGGATGATAATGGACATCCTTATCTCACCCTTGATCTGACTGGAAATGTTCTAGCTTATCCCTATTACATATAATGGTTATATTTTGGTTAGGTGCTGTCTATAATTTTAAGGAAGACTCCATTTATTCCTATGCTCTCTAGTGTTCTTAACAGGAATGTGTGTTGTATTTTGTCAAAAGCTTTTTCTGCATCTATTGAGATAATTCTATGATTTTTGTTAGTTTTGTTGTTGATATGGTCATTTGTGCTGATAGTTTTCCTAATATTGAACGAGCCCTGCATTCCTGGTATAAATCCAACCTGTTCATAGTGTATTAGCCTCAGGAGAAGTTGCTGTCATCTCTTAGTTAATATTTTATCTAAAATTTTTGCATTTACATTCATTAGGGTAATTGGTCTATAATTTTCTTTCTCTGTTCTAGCTCTTCCCTGTTGAGATATCAGCACCATATTTGTATCATTAAAAAGATTTTGGTAGGACTCTTTTGCCTATTTTTCTAATTATTGGAATTAATTGTTCTTTAAATGTTTGATAGAATTCACCTATAAATCCATCTAGCCCTGAAGATGTTTTCTTAAGCAGTTCGTTGATGGCTTGTTTAATTCTTTTTCTGAAATTTCATTTCCTCCTTTGTTTATCTGGACAGTTTATATTTTTGTAAATATTCATTCATTTTGAGAAGATTATCAGATTTATTGGTGTACAGTTGGGCAAAATATCTCATAATTATTGTTTTAATTTCCTCTTCATTGGAGGTGAATTCGCCCTTTTCATTTTTCATACAAGTAATTTGGTTTTCTTATTTCTTTTGTCTAATCAAATTAACTAAAGGTTTGTCTATTTTACTGGTTTTCTATAAAACCAGGTCTTAATTTTATTTATTAAATGATTTTTTAAATTTCAGTTTTATTAATCTCTCTTTCGGTTTACAGAATTTCTAATTTGACATTTACTTGGAAATATTTAATCTGTTCTTTTTCTCACTTGTTTAGTTACATGCCCAATTCATTGATCTCTCTTTCTCTGTAAGCATTTAGAGATATAAAACTTCCCCTGAGAACCATTTTCACTATATTCCATAAGGTTGGGTATGTTGTTTCATTATTGTCATTCTCTTGAAGTTATTGATTGTTTCTATGATTTGTTGTTTAACTCACTCATTCTTTAGGATTAGATTAGTAAGTTTCCAATTAATTATTTGTCTATCCTTTCATGGCCTATTATTACATGTGACTTTTATTGCATCATGATCTGAAAAGGAGGCATTTAATATTGTGTTTGTGCATTGGATTGTGAGGTTTTTATGCCCTAATACATGGTCAATTTTGTGTAGGTGTCATGTACCTCTAAGAAAAAGGTATATTGCTTTCTATCCCCATTTAGTTTTCTCCAGAGACCAACCATATCTAACTTTTCTAAAGTTCTAGTCAACTCCTTAACTTCTTTCTTGTTTATTTTGGGGTTAGATTTATCTAGTTCTAAGAGGGGGAGGCTGAAGTCCCTCACTAATATATGTTTGTTGTCTATTTCTTCCTGTAACTCCCTTAACTTCTCTAAGAGTTTGGATGCTATACCACTTGGTACATATATATGTTTAGTAATGATATTACTTCATTGTCTATGGTTCTTTTTAGCAGGATAAAGTTTCCTTCCTTATCTCTTTTAATTAGATCTATTTTTGCTTTTGCTTTGTCTCAGATCTGAATTGCTATCCTTGCTTTTTTTTACTTTGACTAAAGCATAAGATATTCTGCTGCAGATTTTTACCTTTACTCTGTGTGTATCACCCTGCTTCAAATTTGTTTTGTTATAAACTATATATTGTAGGATTATGTTTTTTAACCCACTCTGCTTTTTATGGAAGAGTTCATCCTAGTCACATTCAGGATTATAATTACTATCTATGTCTTTCTCTCCATCCTATTTTCCCATGTATTTGTGTTTTTCTCTCCCCTTTCTCCGTTTCCCTCCTCCAAAGAATTTTGCTTTTGACTACTGCCTCCCTCAGTCTGCTCTCCCTTCTATCATCCCTCCCTTTTCTTCCCCTTCTCCTATACTATTTCTTCCCTCCCTTCTAGTCACCCCCACCCTTTTCTTTCCCCTTTCCCCTCCTACTTCCTATACCTATCTGATTATGTTATTCTCTCTTTGAGCCAAATCCAAAGAAAGGTTCAAACAATGCTCATCTCCCTCTCTTCTTTCCCTCTACTGTCATAGGTTTTCATGCCTTTTCATATGATGCAATTTACCCTTGTCTACCTCCTCCTTTCCTCTTCTCCCAGTACAATCCCTTTTCACCACTTTATTAGATTTTTTATCATCACATCAGAGTCAACTTGTTCCCACACTCTCTGTCTAGGTATACCCCTTTTAAATGCCATAATAACAATGTAGTCCTCAAGAGTTACAAGTGTCATCTTCCTTTGTAGGGATGTAAACAGTTTCCCCTTATTAATAACATGTTTTTTTTTCCTTTCCTATTTACCTTTTTATGCCTCTCTTGAGTCTTGTATTTGAAGATCAAATTTTCTGTTGAGCTCTGGTCTTTTTATCAGGAAGGTTATAAAGTCCCCTATTTTGTAGAATATTCATCTCCTCCCTTGAAAGATCATGCTCAATTTTGCTGGGTAGTTGAATCTTGGTTTTAACACAAGCTCCTTTGCCTTATAGAATATCATATTACATGCCCTCTAGTCTTTCATTGTAGAAGGTGCAAGGTCCTGCATAATCCTGACTGTGGTTCCATGATATTTAAGTTATTTCTTTCTGGCTACTTGCAATATTGTCTCCCTGACCTGATAATTCTAGCATTTGGCTATAATATTCCTTGGCATTTCCAATTTGGGATCTTTTTCACTAAATGATTGGTGGGTTCTCCTGGTGACTGTGGTTCTAGGACCCTCTCTTTCTAGGCCCTCAAGGCAGTTTTTCTTGATGAGTTCCTGAAAAATGCTATCCAGGTTCTTTTTTTCATCATGGCTTTCAGGTAGACCAATAATTTTTAAATTCTCCTACATCTATTTTCCTGGTCAGTTATTTTACCAATGAGGTATTTTATATTTTTTTATTCTTTTGTTTCTGTTTGACTGATTCTGATATCTCATAGAATCACTAGCTTCCAGCTGCCCAATTCTAATTTTTAATGAATTGGTTTTTTTCTTAGATTTTGTACCTCCTTTTCCATTTGGCCCATTTTACTTTTTAAGGAGTTCCCCTCACTGAATTTTTGTGCCTCCTTTTCCATTTGGTCAATTCTACTTTTTAAAGAGTTGTTTTCTTCAGTGTCTTTTTTTTCCATTTCACCAACAGTATTTTTTAAAGACTTATTTTCTAGACTCAACCTTTCTCCTTCCTTTCCAAAGCTATTGACTCTCTTTCAAACCTCTCAGTTCTTTTCCCAATTTTTCTTCTACCTCTCTTACTTTACTTTTTAAATCTTTCTTGAGCTTTTCCAAGAAGGCTTTTTGGGATTGAAAGCAGTTCGTATTCCCCTTTGAGCTTTCAGATGTGGGTGTATTCACAACATTGTCCTCTTCTGAATTTGTGTTTTGATCTTTACTGTCCCCATGACAAGAATCAATGGTCGTTGTCCATTTCTGCTTTTTATTCTCGGTGTTTGTTTATTTTCTGGCTTTTAAAGTTGAGCTCTCCTCTTGGAGCACAGAAGGCATTGATCCAAGCTTCTTGTGCTAGGAATCCAGGACCTTGTCACTGACCGTGTGCTGGGGCCTCAGGTGTTGACAACTGGAGGCTAGAGGTTTCTGGTAGCTTATCTGGTGCTGTGCTGGGGTCAGTAATAGTGGAGTTCTCAGGGTGGGCATGGGGAGTCTGGGCCCTGGAGAACATCTACTCATCCAGACTTCTTTATAGCACTGGAAGATTTGGCTGCTGGAGGACATCTGGAATTGCACCTCTTCAACTTGAGCTTCCCAGAGGTGTGCTAAAGCACCAGGAATTTTGGCTGCTGAAGGACACCTGCCCACAGGTGCACATGGTGGTTTTCAGAGGTATTTTTTTACCATTTCCCCCACCTGTGTAGAGGTACTCAGGGGTCCTGGTGCTGTTGCTTACCTGCTCTACCACCCTGGGGCTCAGGGTCTCCCCCTGGTTTGCTGAGGTGGGGCTTGTCACTGGCTTGTTGGGATGTCTCCTATCCTGTTCTGCTTCTGCTCACCTAGAGCAAGAGGTAACTTTCCTATTAATCCTCCAAGCTTCCTGGACCTTTCAAAGACTGCTGCACCCTGCTTTTATGCTGGCTCAGCTCTTCCAGGGTTTTTCCTGGGGTGATATTTTCTGGGCTTTCAGAGATCAATAAAGGAGAGTGAGAGAGACTTACTTCTTAATATTCCATCGTGGCTCCCACAAATGGAAGTATTGTTGAGGTCTATTTCAATTCTAGACATCTGTCCCTTTCCTTCTGTTTCTGACTTTTCCTCAGAATGCTACCCACCCTAGCATTGGCTTCATGACCCCAGGGACCTGGGGACAAAGAACTGCAGAGGTTCACTGGTTATCTGTGCAGGCCGGAACTGGCTTCTCAAGCCTGGCACACAAATCTCCATGGCAGAGTGGACATCTGGGTTCTGTTAGAACTCATGTGGATCAGCAGTATGACAAATGGGAGAGGGGTGATGAGTGAGCTCAGTGTTTCTTTGATGATTTGGATTCTAAGTATCCTAAATTATGGAGACAACTAAAGTTTCTTTATCATTGACACATAGTTTCTGTTCTGGAGAAGTTGGAGAGGTCTAGGGGATCAGAGAAAAAGTCTAGCCCTCCATCTTGTCTTTCAATGCAATTATTTTAGTGCATGGTTTTCAAAGACTCAGAGCCCATTTACATCTCTATCTAGTGAATAAATGCCTACAGATTGATTATTTTCTATTCCTCCTGATTCGCTGTAGGGCCCCTTCTGGTATTCAGTCATAAGCATGACAGAAGCTCCATGGCTTGAGGCACTGAAAGGCATTAGGCCATCCAATCACCCAGGGATCCACTTGCTCCACATAGCCTTTCTCCCACTTCAACCATGATGAGTTGAGTCCAATGTAATGCATCCAACTACAGCCAAATATTCTCAGGCCAATCTGGTGACTCAGGAAATGAATCACTCACAGACCAACTAACATTTTACAAAAGGTTTACTTAATCAGAAGATGTAAAGAATATTCATCATGGAGAGGACATTGATTTATTTGGGTGTGACCTCATAGCCTCTGATTTTTCTAAAGTGTCATGCAGGTGAAATGCTTGTGTTCAACCTAATAAGTAAAGTGATTCCATCTTTGTTGTTCCCTTCACTGGGTTTTTTATATATAAACGATCAGGGGAGGGAGAGAACAAGTACTTTAGCATGATATTTTCAGCTATACTGTCAAATCTTTTCAATTAGGATGAACACAGCATGGGAGTCTACCTGCCAAAACAAATCCAGGGACTATATGAAAACAATTACAAGACATTTTTCACACAAATAAAGTCAGATCTAAGTAAGTGGAAAAACATCAGTTGCTCTTGGGTAGGCCGAGCCAATATACTAAAAATGACAATTCTACCTAAATTAATTTACTTATATAGTGCCATACCAATGAAACTATCTGATAATTATTTTCTAGAGCTAGAAAAAACAATATCAAAATTCATCTGGAAGAATAAAATGTCCAGAATAGCAAGGGAACTAATGAAAAGAAATGCTAGGGAAGGTGCCTAGCTCTACCAGATGTCAAATTATATTGTAAAGCAGCAATTATCAAAACAACTTGGTACTGGCCAAGAAACAGAATGGTAGACAAGTGGAATATGAGAGATATTGAAGACACAGTAGTCAATGCATATAGCAATCTACTGTTTGATAAACCCAAGGACCCCAGCTTCTGGGATAAGAACTCACTGTTTGACAAAAATTGCTGGGAAAACTGGATAAAAGTGTGGTGGAAACTAGGCATAGACCAATGCCTGACACTGCACACAAGAATAAAATCCAAATGGGTACATGATCTAGGTGTAAACTATAAACAAATTAGTGGAGCAAGGAATAGTGTATTTATCAGATTTATGGAGAAGGGAAGAATTTTTGACTAAAGAAGAGATAGAAAGCATTATGAAGTGCAAAATGGATAGTTTTGATTACATTAAACTGAAAAGTTTTTGCACAACTAAATCCAATGCAACCAAGATCAGGAGGGAAGCAGAAAACTGGGAAAAAATTTTTGCAACTAGTGTCTGTGATAAAGCCCTCATTTCTAAAATATATAGAGAACTGAGTCAAATGTACAAGAATACAAGTCATTGCCCAATTGACAAATGGTCAAAGGATATGAACAGGCAGTTTTCAGAGGAAGAAATTAAAGATATCTATCATCATATGAAAAAGTGCTCTAAATCACTATTGATTAGAGAGATGCAAATCAAAACAACTCTGAGATACCACATCACACCTATCAGATTGTCTAACATGACAGAACAGGAACATGATAAATGTTGGAGAAGATGTGGGAGAGTTGGAACACTAATTCACTATTGGTGGAGCTGTGAGCTGATCCAACCATTCTGGAGGGCAATTTGGAACTATGCCCAAAGGGTTACAAAAATGAACATACCTTTTGATCCAGCAATACCACTTCCAGGACTGTATTCCCAAGAGATCATAAAAATGGGAAAGGGTCCCACATGTACAAAATTATTTATAGCAGCACTCTTTGTGGAGGTCAAAAACTTGAAATCAAGGGGATGCCCATCAATTAGGGAATGGCTGAATAAATTATGGTATATGAATGTAATAGAATACTACCAAACTATAAGAAACGATGAACAGGAAGACTTCAGAGAGGCCTGAAAAGACATATATGATCTGATGCTGAGTGAAAGAAGCAGAACCAGGAGAACTTTGTACATAGCAACAACCACAGTATACAAGGACTTTTTCTGGTAGACTTAGAACTTCATTGCAACACAAGGACTTAAAAAATTCCCAGTAGTCTATTAAGGCAAAATGCCTTCCACATCCAGAGAAAGAACTATGGAATTCAATCACAGATTGTAGCAGATCATTTTCTTTTGTATTACATTTTGGTGTGTTATATGATTTCTCCCATTCCTTTTAATTCTTCTATACAACATGATTATGGTGAAAATGTTTTTAATAGGAACGTATGTGTAGAACCTATATAAAAAAAATTGTATGCTATCTTGGGGAGGGAGGGAAGGGGGAAGAAGGGGAGGGAGGGAAAGAAAAAAATCTAGGTTGTATGGTAATGATTGTGGAACACTGAAAATAAATAAATAAATAAATGAAAAGGATGAACACAGCACCAAAGTGAGCTACTGCACTGATGGTAAATTCTTCAACTTGATAAGGCTACAAGCCAAGACCAAAGTGGAGGGGAGTGGTGGTGCATGATTTTCTGTTTGCAGATGATAGTGCACTAAATGCAGCCTCTGAAGCTGAGATGCAACAAAGTATGAATCAATTCTTTACTGCTTGTGCTAATTTTGGGCCTAACAACACCAAGAGCACACAGGCACATCAGCCTACATCAGCTACATCAGCCACCACCACACCATCCATACATGGAACCATTGGTTACAGCCAATGGAGAAGTTTTAAGTGCTGTGGATAAATTCACTTACTTTGGTAATATACTTTCCAGGGATGTACACGTTAATAATGAGGTTTACACACAAATTGTCAGAGCTAACTCAGTATTTAGGAAGCACTGAAGCAAAGTATGGAAGACAAGAGGAATTAGACTGACTGCCAAACTGAAGGTCTATGGAGGCACTGTGCTGACCTCATTGTTGTATGCCTGTGAAACATGGACAGTCTACCAGTGCCATGCCAGGAAACTGAATCGTTTCCATTTAAATTGTCTTAAAAAGATTCTGAAGATCTCCTGGCATGATAAGATACCAGACACTGAGGTCCTTACTTGAACTAAACTTTCAAGCATTCAAACCCCACTTCAGAGAGCACAACTCGAATGGGCTGGCCACATAGTTTGAATGCAAAATGTACACTTGCCAAAAAGACTGGTAGATTTGTAGTAGAACATTCTGAGCTCTTATTGGTCTGATGAGCCACAGTCTGATACATTGAAACTTGACTCTAGCATAGTGATGTCATTTTGGTCCTCTTCAAGAACAGAACACAACTAACCGTGAGCCAGGCACTGACAAATATTATCTCATTTGACCCTCCAAACAACCCTGGGAGGTAGAAGCTATAAATTCCAGTTTTACAGTTGAGGAAATTGAAGCAGTCAAAGATTAAGTGACCTGCCTATGGTTACACAACTAGAAAGCATCTGAGGGACAATTTGAACTCAGCCCTTCCTGACTCTAAGTCCAGGGCTTTTATCCACTGTGCCACCTAGAAATTTATAGAACAGGATTCTATGCCATCACCATTTAGGTATCAAGGACATTTCAATACTATTTAAGGAAAACCTAACCTAGCCCAGATGGGGCACCTACAGATATTATTCCTGTAACATAGAGAGGAAAGCACTACCCAAGTCAAAGTACTATGTTGAGCACAGTTTTCTTGTTTGTTTTTAGTCCAAATGTGCGATTTCCTCAAGGTAGGGAGTTCTCTCACATGCAAAATTCTTCTGTTGATTTAGCTCTTGAAGTTGAGTAAAGGAGTCCCCAGTGAACAATTTGTAAGTATTTACAACATGCCAAACACTGTGATAAGCCCCAGGAATACAAAGAAAGGCAAAAAATACAAAGAAAGGCAAAAAGGAACTTACAATCAAATGGGAGAGATAACATTCCAGGTAAAAGAAAATATCTTGTCTTGCCTTCTTGAGACAGTTCATTCATGTCAAACTCGTGAACCCATTTGGAATTTTCTTGGTGGAGTGGTTTGCCATTTCCTTCTCATTTTATAGATGAGGAAATTGAGGCAAATGGGGTTAAGTGACTTGCCCAGGGTCACACAGTTATTAAATATCTGGAGTTAAAATTGATATCACAAAGTTCAGTCCTTCCAACTCCTGTCTCAGTGCTCTATCCACTGCTCCACCTAGTGGCATCATAAGATATAGTCAGGATAAATTGGAGATAATCTCATAGAGGAACTAAGTTTAAGGAAGAGAGAGGAAAGTTTCTTGCACAAAGTTGGATTTGAGTTGACATTTGAAAGAAGCTAAGAATCAGAAATGAGAAACAAGAGAATTTCAGGCGTGGAAGACAGTCAGTGAAAATGCAAAGAGCTGGGAGATGATGTGTTGAGCTCAAGAAACACAAAGGACATTACTGTCACTAGTTCACAGAGTAAGGAGTTCTCTGTGGAGGGAGTCAGGTATAAGAAGCCTGGAAAGGCAGGAAGGGGCCAAGTTATGAAATGTTTTAAAAGACAGGATTTATTGCCAAATAGTGGAGCGAGATAGTCAGATCTATATTTTAGCAAAATCAGTTTGACAGCTTGAATTGAGGATAGATTGGAATGGGGAAAGCGTTGAGGCAGAGAGACCAACTATCAGCCCATTCCAATAGTCTAAGCTTGAGGGGATGAGGACCTTCACCAGCATGGTGGCAATGTCAGAAGAGAGAAGGGGGCATAGGTAAGAAATATCACGAAGGCAGAACTGACAGGACTTGACAACTGATTGGCTATGGCAGGTGAGGAGGAGGAGTAGAGGATGACAACTAGGTTTAGAGTTTGGGCAATTGGGAAAATGGTACCCTTGATGGTAATAGGGAAGTTAGGAAGAGGGGAGGATTTAGGGAGAAAGGTAATGAGGTCAGTGTGGGACATGTTGAATTTAATATGTCTATGGGATCCAGTTCAAGATGTCTAAAAGGCACTTGGAGATGCAAGACTGAAAGCTATGAAAGAGGTTGGGGTTGGAGAAGTTGATCTGAGAGACATCTATGTGGAGATAATGATTAAAAGCATGGGAGCTGATAAGGTCACCAAATGAAACAGCAAGGAGGGAAAAGAGGAGTTAGGACAGAGTCTTGGGAGACCCTCACAGGGCAAGAAGTGGAGGAAGATCTAGCAAAGAAGGCTGACAAGGAGCAGTGTGAGAGTGAGGAGAACCAAAAGAGTGGCATGAAAACCTGGAAAGTGTCTAGGAGCAGAGGGAGACTGAGAGGTCAGAGGCTACATAGAGAGGTCAAGAAGGAGAATGACTGAGGAAAAGTCTGTTGGATTTGGCAAGATTAAGAGATCACTGGCAACTGTGGAGGGAACAGTTTCAGCAGTCTGGTGCCAGTCTGCTAGGAGTTAAGAATTGATTGAGAGGAAAGGAGATGGAGGCACCAAGTGTAGATGGACTTCTCCAGGAGTTTAGCCACAAAAAGAAGGTGAGATAGAGAATGATAGCTAGCAGGAATCATGTGTAGGTGTTCTCAGGATAAGGGAGACACGGGCACTTTTGCGGTCACTAGGGGAAGCAGATAATAGGGAGGAAGTGAAGATTATGAGAGAAAGGAGATCTACTGGAGAAGACAGCTCATAGTACAAAAGAGTGATTTTTCTCACCTCCAAGCTTTTGTCCACCTTTTTCTCTGCCTAGGATGTTGTCCCCACTGCACATCCAACTGACACCCGCTCTCACCCACTGGGTTCAATTCCAATACCATCTCTACAGGGAAGCCTGTCTCTGACCCACCCTCACATCCAAACCCCAACTTCACAAAGTGGTCAGTTTGTTTACACTTAATTGGAGCATATTATATTTTCCTGCCCTTAGCTAACTTCCCCCTCCACAGTTAAATTGTCTTCCATAAATGTTCAAATCAACGAATTCGTGAACACACAACTGGTTTATCCAGGTCACCTCTGCCAAGCCACGGATCTCAGTCATGGTGAGAATGTTATTCCTTCCTCCTCCCTCCCACCCACTTCCCAAGTCGAACCCCCAGTAGAGATCCTTTAGAAACCCCAACCCTTTTCACGCTCCACAAGCAAAGTTAAATAAAGCAGCCTCTGGGATCGCCAAATCCCTCCCTTCCCCTCCCCCAGTCCATTTGCGTCTCCACCCCTTAGGCTACAGCAAACCCGACAGGTCGAGACAGAGAAGCATCACGCGGCACGGAGACTCTGACCCAGCAGTGGCCCCGCCCCCTCATCCCGGAACAGCCAATGGCTAGGATGGGAGGTGGGACCAGGCAGGCAGAGCCGGGACATTAGCATAAAAGAGGAGCCACCCCACCAGGGCTAAGCACTCTTCAGAAAAGACCCTCGTGTTTCCTTGGAGGTCCCCGCTGCTGAGACGCTCAGGTGAGGGCTGGGGGAGCCTCAGCTCGCGGGTCCGAGGGAGAGGCTCGGAAAGGGGCGAACTGCTTAGGCTCCGGGGGCCCCCCGGGAAGGGGACGGAGCAGAAGAGGACAGAAGAAGACAGAGCGTGGGCTTGGGAAGGGGAGGTTGAGGAAGAGTTTGTAGTTGGTGGTGGTGCTGGCAGACGCGGCTGGGTGAACCGGGTTCGGCCGGGGGTGTGTGTGTGTCTGTCTGTCTGTCTGTGTCTGTCTGTGTGTGTGTCTGTGTCTCTGTGTGTCTGTCTCTGTGTGTGTGTCTGTGTCTGTGTTGTGTGGGTTCTGCCTGAATGGGGGATGGGGTCGGTTGACTTTAGACCAATGTATCCTTCCTCGGAGTCTCGGTGAAACCAGGACCAGTTGCCAGCATCTGCTTCCCAGGAAGGCTGTCAGGAAGCTCAGATGGGGGAGCATCTGGAAAGCCCTGCTGACCTTACAAAGCGTTAAAGCGATGTTTGCCTTTATCTTGATTACCGTTCCTCTTACGGAAGCGGCGGGAGCTGAGCCCGCAGCTTATGCAGTCTGGGGTGTGTTTTGGGCTCCCACTTAGTGGGAGAGGAGCTGAGCTGGGGGAGGGGACGGTGGGGAGTGGCCAGCCCCGGAATGACCTACGTCTTCCTTCCCGGATCTGATCTGGGACTGTTCTCCCTCCTTCCCCTGATTTCTTCATCCCCAATGACCTGGGGCGCTTCTGGATTTCCTCTGGTTGCAAACACCGCTGACATCCCGGAGTGGGGTTGGGGGGCTAGGAAAGTGTAAACGTACATGCTTGTGTCTGGGTGTCCGGTTCTCCCCGGACGAGGAGGAAAACTGCTCCTCCCAGTCCCGATTGAAAGGTCCCTTGCATGGCTAACCCCACGCAGCCTGTGCCCGGGAGCGGGAGGATTGAGATAGCGCTGGGGGGGGGGGGGGGGGGGGGGGGGGGGGGGGGTCGTGGCCTCCAGCCAAGTTCCTTATGCCTGGCTGCTGTTGTTGGGGTCCTGGCTCACATAGGCGCCTCCACGTGACGTGCTTTTCTGGCTTGGAGAAGTGCAGCATGTTAGGAGAGAGGGGGTAAGACGCTGTTTTTTGATTGCAGGAGTTTTAGATACCCAGAGCTTGTGTGACCTGCTTCCTTATCCTTGTTTTTGTAAAAGATGGATTTTGGCCGGCAGGGTCTTTAGATTAGAGGCTGATATAGGATCTGGAAGTCTGGAGGTTAACTATTTCACTGTAGAGAAGGCAGAAAGGGCTTTCCTCCTCTCCCTCTCCCATCAGCAGCTAAAGTCTTACCTTTAGACTCTATAGGATCATAGATTTAGAGCTGGAAGGGACCTTAGGGAAACTGAGGCCCTGAGGTGAAGTGACATGCCCATATATGTCCATATGGTAGTTAGTGGCAGAGATCAGGATTGAACTCAGTCACCTTGATGTCCAATCTAGCCCTATTCTAGGCTAGTACGTTGCTTCGTCGTGCTCCTGAGAAATGGAGTTGTTCTGAGTTCTGGAGAAGGAGCATGTGGTGATTAGGTTTAGGGAGAGGCTTAGAAATGTTGTAGTGGCTTTAAGAAAAACATTCATTTAGTACCTATTATGTGCCAGGCATTGTACCAAGCATTGGGGTTGTAAAGAGTCAAAAGACAGTCCCTGCCTTCAATGAAGCAGTCATCTTCAGAATTTTCTTATAGTAATCACCACCTCTTACAGGAAAAAAGTTTGTGAGCACTTGCCCAATATACATGTAAATTTACTTCAATTAATTATACATTTACTACTGTTCTAATAATATACAAATACAAGTTTTTTAAAGTATCAGATAAAAATGAAATAATAACTTACTGGGGCAGTAGAAGCACTGGAGTATACTGGAGATAAGAGCAAAATGCTTGTCACTTTAGAATAATTTGGGCTGCTGTGTGAGGATATAATGGAGGGGAGGAAGATTTGGGGTAGGGAGATGAGTTAGAAGGCTATTAAAAAAGTCCTTTGGAAAGGTGGTTAGGGGCTGAACTAGGCTGCTGTGAAGACAAATAGGAGAGATACTTTGGCATCTGATTGGATGGGAGGAGCGAAGGAGAGTTGGAGGTGAGACTGAAGTTGAGAACTTTGGAAGGAAGGTGGTATCCTTGACTATAAGAGCTATCATGGTTTGGAAATGGATGGATTGGGGGAGAAAGATAATGTAATAAAATCTGCATATCCCATACCCTTTTACGGCTATCTCTCTTCCTGTGGGACTCCCCAGAAGAGAGATAGCCTTTTACAAGTCACTGCTTTAGCTACAACTCCCTGTTTCCCCATTTTCCCAATGACTGCTGCTCGGTAGTAGTTTCCTCACAGCTGCCTTTAGTTGAGGGAGGTTGGGAACATGAGAGAGAAGGCTGAGTAGGTTATTAGTGTAATTGGATTAGAGACAAGTCTTGTACGTTGACAGTTGGGGAGTGGGATATGGTACCTCAGCTTCTGAGTGGTTAACAATAATGATGATAATTATTTTAAAAAGCTAGTGCTTTCAGGTTTTCAAAGGGAATATTATCAAATATTTTCTCATTTTATCCTCACAATAACCCATTGAGGGAGGTGCTATTATTATCCCCATTTTACAGATAAAGAAACTGAGCCTAAGGATGTCTGAAGTTAAGTGAATTTGCCTACAGCCCTACAGTGGCTTGTGTGAAACAAGTATCTGAGGCAGAATTTGAGCTCAGGTCTTCCTGACCCTAGATCCAGCCCTCTATCCACTGTGCCACCTATGTCTAAACTCCCTGAAAAACTCTAGATCAGCAATACATCTCTTGTGTGTACCCTCACTCCACCCCATCCCGCACACAATGCTTATTAGCACACAACTAGGTAACATATGAATATTTGGTAAGTCTAATTTTTGTTTTTCCACTGTGAAGACTGTGTTTATTTCCCAAAGAAACAAGAGCTTGGATTTGTGGTTTGGCTTAATTTTTAATCATACACATATAAAATATCTCTTTCTTCCTTTTTTTCCCTTAAGGTTTGCAACATGAATTTCTACCTGTGTTTAGCTTCCCTATGCTTGGGGATAGCAGCTGCTACTCCACAATTTGACCGGACTTTAGATACTAAGTGGTATCAATGGAAGTCACAACACAGAAGGACCTATGGAGCGGTAACCTTCAAACTCCTTTTTTCACCAACTGTATTGAGTACAACACGTCCAAGGTGGACTAATGAAATAGCCTTTCCCCAGAAGCCAGCAATTATCCTTGCAAGAGCTTCCTTTGCTCAAGATTGCTGCTTTTCCCACAGAAGTTCAGATGGTAGAGAAGTCTGTACCATCAGAGCTTGGAAACTCTTCTGGGATGACAATATTTGGATATAGTTACCATCCCAACTGTGTGCTAGTGGAGTTATTGACAGTGAATTTGATCTGAGGATAGGTTCGCTTGAATGTGTAATACTATAAGCAGAAGATGATTGAACCTTATATTTTTATACTTGGCTTCCAGAATGAAGATAATTGGAGGAG
Source organism: Notamacropus eugenii (assembly GCF_028372415.1). Lineage (NCBI taxonomy): Eukaryota > Metazoa > Chordata > Mammalia > Diprotodontia > Macropodidae > Notamacropus > Notamacropus eugenii. The sequence continues at coordinate 329,810,978 of NC_092874.1, read as the reverse complement.
AGCAACATGGGAGAAGAATTTGAGAATGATTGAAATGCACAATCTGGAGTACAGCGCTGGCAAACATGGTTTCCAGATGGAAATGAACAAGTTTGGAGATATGGTGGGTGTGTTGTCACAATCTGATGTTAATACCGAGTAGTCAATTATCTTTTCCTTCTAATATACTTAATATAAACTTTCTTTCTCTTCATTTTAGACCAATGAGGAATTCAGACAAGTGATGAATGGTTTTAGACATGATAGATTTCAAACGAAGGCCAAAGGAAATCTGTTTCGTGAACCTTTCTTTGTAAAGATCCCTAAATCTGTAGACTGGAGAGAAAAAGGCTATGTAACTCCTGTTAAGAATCAGGTATTAAAAATTGCTTAAGTTTGATCCATAGATAACTCAGATAAAACTCAGTGAAGGTTATGATTGATAAACAGCCTCTTACATAGTGGGACTTCATCTCAGATCTGTGACTGAGTTCCCTTCAATATTTAAAACTGTTTAGATGTGTCTTATAAAAATGACTTAATATTATTTTGTAAACTAACCAGTACTTCCTTTTGACTTCAGGGTCAGTGTGGTTCTTGCTGGGCATTTAGTGCAACTGGTTCCCTGGAAGGCCAGTGGTTCCACAAGACAGGCAAACTTGTTTCACTTAGTGAACAGAATTTGGTTGACTGCTCTAAGGATGATGGCAACGAAGGCTGTAATGGTGGTTTAATGGATAATGCCTTTCAATATGTGAAGAAAAATAAAGGCATTGATACAGAGGAATCCTATCCGTATGAAGGAAGGGTAAATATGTTATTGGATTTCCCATCTTTTTGGTTTAACTATATTTAAAAGGAGAGGCTCAGCTTGGGGGATAGGAGTTGAGTAGACCTAGAAAGACTGAAGACTTCAATCCCCACCTTCCTAACTTAACAAAATCTACAGCTAAATCCAAAACACACTAACACTCTAGGAAGTACATAGACTGTGTTGTCTTAGACACTTGATAGAGCATTTGGTTAGACATCTTCATTTTATAATGACTTGTTCAAGATCACAAACATAACTGGGTTGGAATCCAGGTTCCCTGACCCTAAATCCATTCTGGCCTTTGTGCCTCCATGACCCCTAGCTCCCACAAGTGCTTCCTTAGAAGCAAGGAATTAAATGACAATTGAATTCAATATTGCATAATGGCTGCTGCTATTTTTATCATCCCAAAGGTTTATGAAGCGTATCATTCACTTAATCTCATCTGATCCACACACAGCCCTTGTTTGAGAGAGCTATTATCCTGATTTTTCTGATAACCTCTCTACCTCAGTCTCATGATCACATAGCTTATAAGTGGAGAGCTAGAGTAGAACTTTGGTCTCACTGGGCTATACTACAACTTGTAGGTTCTTTTTGAGTTCTTAATGAGTTGGTTGTTTTATGCCAGTGGTATCCAACCCAAGCAGGAATGAGGTCCACTGAGCCATATGTTAGAATCCATGTCAGATGCATATTGACTTAGGAGTGATGTGTAGGAATGTTACCAACCCTCTGGTTCACATTATACTGCCTTCTTTCAAAGTGATTTTCAAATAGTCCTTTACCCACCCACATCTAGCTCTCTTCTTAAGCTGTACACCTGATAAATTGATGGGAGGTCGTTGCCTATAGATTTATTAATTTTGTGACCATCAATTTTAACTTCATGTGGGCAATGCCACTGATAATAATAAACCATCTGTTTCATTTTAAAAGGATGGCAGCTGTCGTTATCGGCCAGAATGCTCCGGTGCCAATGTCACTGGATTTGTGGACATCCCATCAGGGCAGGAAAATGCTCTTAAAAAGGCTGTGGCAACTGTGGGTCCCGTCTCTGTGGCTGTTGATGCAGGACATATATCCTTCCAATTCTATCGGTCTGGTAAGCATTTGTTCTTCATTATTTCTGTAACAATGCACTTAACTGTATCATCCTTCACTAGTTAGTATTTCTCAACTTCGTATTTCACTTGAATATTTTAGGGGTTTATTATGAACCTGAATGCAGTAGTGAACAGCTAGATCATGGCGTACTCGTTGTGGGTTATGGTGTGGTGGGACAAAATGGAAAGAAATACTGGATTGTCAAGAACAGGTAAACCATTGTCTTTCCTGAAATATCAGTGATCTGTTTGTTGCAAGTTTCTGGTTATTTCATTTTGCAGAAAGGGGGAGGAGGAAAAAGGATGAAGTTCCTGGGATCCTGTGAAATGGAGAAGGGATATTTGTGGGTGGAAGGGGCCCTATTTTTAGGATTCAGAGTAGATAGAGAGTTCCTCGCTGGTTCCTCGGTTTCCATGACCTCTGATGATTTGATAGTACAAAAGATTTTCTGTTGCCTAATTTGTTGGACTGTTCTAATACAGTTATTGTCAGACTGTCTCACAGAGTGCTATGGGAGAGGCACTTCACTTAGAAAACCTGAAAGTCCTTATTGTTGAGTGAGTGGTTATCATAAATAGGGCAATGAGGTGGCCCAGTAGATACAGAGCCCTGGCCCTGGAGTCAGGAAGACCTGTGTTCAAATAGGATCTCAGATACTTCCTAGCTGTATCATTTTGAGCAAGTCACTTAACCCTGTTTGCCTCAGTTTCCTCTAATGGGAAATGAGCCAGATCAGGAAATGGCAAACCTATCTAGTATCTTTACTGGGGTCATGAAGAGTCAACCACAGGTAATCAACTACAGTACAGCAGAGTCATCACCAACAGGTATTTTCATTGCTTTCTGAAAGGTCCAACTCATTTTCTGAATTCAGTGATGTGTCAGGATGATTTGTGCCCCTCAAGTAAAAATGTATTTTTGAATGGTGCTCTGAAACTTAATACTTAACTTTCTTTTCAGCTGGGGTGAAGAGTGGGGTGACAAGGGGTACGTTTTGATGAGCAGGGACCAGAGTAACCACTGTGGAATAGCAACCGCAGCCAGCTATCCTGAAGTATAACGTGACTGAAGAAAGACCGCTTTACAGAGAGATGGAACCCAACCTGTATTGTTTGGGATCAAACACTTGAATTGCCCAGGATCCAAGTTGTAATTTGAGTTTCTTCTGACATTTTTACCTTTGTGAAATGTGAACACTACTTTGTTATAAATAGCTTGTAATATTGCTTAGTTCAAAAACTTATAAATTTTCATTTTAAAATTGTTTGTATAAAGAGCTTTACCTTTTTAAATAAACTTTCATTCGCTATATATAAACTTTTAGAGAGCTGATTTCCTTCAATATTGTAACAGGAGAGAGGAGAGTCATTAGGGTTTTTTTGGTTTTGGTCCTAGGATGGGGAGTCAGTGACTGTAGATGGTTTCTGGGATTGAATCCAATATTTTGTACCCTACTTCATTACAACATACTGACTGAAGTGCAAATCAATAAGTCTGGGTGTGGCCTAGACATTACTTCAGTCCCTTGAAAAGCAAAACATGGGAAATTATATGCCACTTTTTCAGGAGCCATTGGTAATCACTGTATAGGTTTGTTCTCTGACTCTCAATGTTTCTCTTCTAAATGTAGAAATATATGTATAGGCCTGAAGTGATGTAGAACCCTCATGATCCATCTTTAAGTTCAAAGAGTTTTTCAAAATGACCTAACTATAATAATATAATGAAAGCTGGTATTAAATATGATTTTTTTTTTGCATCTTTTCTATCACCAACTTAAGGTCTTTGAGTAAAATGACAATTTTTATTTTAGAGTTGGAATGAGTCTTAGATGGCCACATAAGTAATACTTTCAAAGATTGCCAAAGTTCTTTATATATGTACTACGTGTCAGTCTAAGTGATGGGGGATATAAATAAGAAAAAAGACAGACCCTGCCTTCAAAGGGCTTACTATCTTAAGTAGGGAAGATGAGAAAAAAAGAGGTGGAAAGAGTGCAAGGGAAGGTATTTGACTTAGGAGCATACTAGAAAAGTCAGAAAGCTAAACTTGTGCAGCCAGGTGAGAAATGAGGACATAAAGTTAACTCATTTGAGCCTTCCCACCTTGTGAGGGGCAGCTAGATAGTGCAGTACATAGAGCACTGGGCCTGGAGTCAGGAGGATCTGAATTCTAATCCAGCCTCAAACTCTCACTAGCTGTGTGATCCTGGGCAAGTCACTTAACCCTGTTTGCCTCAACTCCTCATCTGTAAAATAAGCTGGAGAAGAAAATGGCAAATCATTCCAGTATCTTTGCCACAAAAACCCCAAATGCGGTCAGAGAGTAGGATTGGACTGAAATGACAACACCCTGTGAGGTAGGTTGCAACTATCCCCATTTGACAGAGGGAAGCTGAGGCCAAGAGAGGTTAAGTAAATGACTTGAGTAGGGTCATCTCACTAATAAAGAATCCATTGTAGGGTTTGAACTTGGGTCTTCTCAACTTCAGGCCCAACAGGCAGTCACCATACCAAACTAGGTAGTAGTAGTTAACAGAATCAAGAGCATTCTGCCATAGGGAGGGGAAGAGCAAAGCATCAGTTGTAGAGGTCTAATAGTCCTTAGGAATGATCACCTCTAATCTGTGTTTTACAGATGAGGCATCTCAGACTCATAAGAGCCACTGCCCAAAGTGACAAAGAACAGGTCTTGGTTGAGAGAAAGCTCCATGTGCTATCAGAGGCACTGGGCTCTTCAGTCCAGCCTCTGCTGTACACTGAGGGGATCAACTGGACAAGTGACTAAATCTCTGGGCTTCAAGTCTTCTCATCCAGAATGCGGTGAAGTGATTAGACTAGACTACTTCTAAGGTCCTTTGGAGCTTTAAACCTGTGATCCTAGAACTTCCAGTTAATTGTCTCTTTGCTTCTGTCACAAAATGGGCAAAAAATACTATGGGAGAACTGGATAATTCAGGATTTAGAGTCTCAGGAAGGATCTGAGTTCAAATTAGACCTCAGATACTTACTAGCTATGTGACCCTAGGCAAGTCACTTAACCTTGTTTGCTTCAGTTTCCTCAGCTACCAAATGCGGAAAATATCTTGCTGGGTTATCAAATGAGATTATATTTGTGAAGTGCTTGACAGTGCCTGGCATATAGTGGGCACCATGTAAATGTATATCCTTCCCTAACCTAGCGATAACCTGAATCCACAGTGGATAGAACACTGGACCTGGAGTCAAAAAGAAACTGAATTCAAATCCAATTCAGACACTAGCTGTGTGGTGCTGGGCAAGTCACACAACCTCTTTTTGCTTAATCTTCTGGAGAAGGAAATGGTAAACCACTTTGGTACCTATGCCAAGGAAACCTCATGGATCACAACCCCACCTGAAACCTCTTATCTTAGAGGTGGGACATTAGATATTGTAAACAATGTCTCTGGGTCCTTCCATTTGTGTTCATCTCCAAAATGAGGGGATAAGACTGAACTCACAAGGTCCCTTCTGACTCTAAATCCATCATCTTGTGATCCTCTTTCATCTGTTCACTTCAAAATTAGAATAGCTCCTTTCAAATGAGAATTCTAGATTTTATTTAAACAAAATATACATATGCAGCAAGGATTTTCAAAAGAAAATGTTGCCCTGTTAGAGGCAGCTAGGTAACAAGGCAGTGGATTGAGCTCTAGTCAGGAAGACTTCGAATTCGAGTCCTGCCTCAGGTACTTACCAGCTGTGTGACCCGGGACAAGTCATTCAGCCTCTACCTCAGTTTCTTCATCTGTAAAATGAGGATAACATCTACTTCCCAGGGATGATGTGAGGGTCAAATGATATATTTCTAAAGTGCTTAGCCAACCCATCTAAATGCTCTCATTATTATTATTGCTTCACAAAATCAACTACTTGATATTTTGTTCAAAAAGATATAAAAAAAAGCCAGATACCTGGTGGGAAAAAATAAACATATATGATACTATGAAAGGATAGGATTGCTTTTATAAAACTAAAAGAGATGGAAAATCTTCCAAACAGGGGTAGATTTGAACTACACATTTTGCAAAGACTTAAGACAGAGACGGAATATGGACAAGTATGGGTGAGTTAGCACACCCTAGATCACTGAGGACCTCAGAAGAGGTTTAGTACAAAGAGTCCATACAATTGATAATAAGCTTATTATCCCCATTAGGGAGTAAATAATAGTATATTTAGGTTCCAGAAAGTTCAACATAGTAAATAAGGGATGGGTCATAAAGGAAACAAGGGTGCTATTTATTATATGGGACATTCTGGACCTTTGGAGATTGATGTCATAGACTGTAACCATACTCTTAGATGAAACTCCAAGTCCACAAGTTTCCCTGAAACCATCAACACACACAATATGCCAAGTTGCTTACTCTCTAATGGAAAATGTTATATTCATGATTAAATATTCTGAAGTTTGTTAATAGTAATGTGAAGTTTTTAGACTTAAAAAACTTGATTTGGTCCCTAACTCTATTAAGTGCAGTTAAACTTTCTACTCCGGGAGTCTCAAGATGATTGACTAACTGGGATCTCTTTAATTTCAATATATTTTGTTTCAACGCAGAGGACACCTTGACACCCCACAAACACCCTAACAATCTCCACCCCACCTGCCCCGCAGTTAAAAACCACCTCACAGAGTGTCACTCACAAGACATGTCACTTTCCACTATTGTGATTTTACTTGGTTTTTTTTAAGAGAAAAGCTAGGTCATTGTCTATCTTACATCTTAACCCAAAAGTCTTAGGGTAGTTTTAAGCCATTAAAGCATTAAATTGTATTAAGATTTTAGGGAGATCCCATTTTTGGCCCAAGGTTTATTACCTTTTAAGGTTAGCTTCATTTACTTTGTTACAATAAGTGTCCGTAATTGTTCTCTTGGTCCTGTTTTCTTTTGTCTGCCTCAAGTCTTAGCATGATTCGCCGAATTCTTTATACTTTCATTTCTTATGGAACAATAGTTCATTACATTTATATACCATAGTTTGTCAGCAATTTTCTAATCACTGGACTAGTGAATGCTAAACTCTGGTGTTATAAATGCTTATTGGCTATCTGATTGACTTGGCTCCTGTACTCCCTGGGAGATTTCAGGTTCCCTCTCCCTCTACCCCCAATCCCAGCCCTCCATTTTACTTCTTTTCTTCTGCTTTCTTTCATAATCAAAACAGCTCAACCCTAGCCAGTGAAAAGGGCTTGCCTAAGCACTGTTTCTTTATCTTTGTGACGTCTCCTACCAAAACACCTTTTGTATATATTAGAATATAAGGTCCTTGAGGGCTGGGACTCTACAGCAGTATTTGTTATCAAGGGAGCTTACTTGACCTGTGATAACCAAAAGCTGGAAATACATATTGTGAAAAATGATTTTCCTTAGTAACCATATCTTGGAGACTCAGAGCTCCCTCTCCATTCTTCAGAAGGACATTACTGATGAGACTGCATTGAAGCCCTTTTTTTCTGGTCAAACCTCCACCCAAGCCTGAATTGTTTTAATTAAAGGTATGGAAGCTCCATTGTCTTCAGCTCAGGTTTGGGTGGAGACAGATTCTTCTGCCTAGACTGCCCAAAGCTGGGAGTGGTCTGGAATGGTTGGGGGGGGGGGGGGTCAGAGAGTAGAGGTATTTCCTCTGCTGGGAGGTACCTGGCTCGTAAAAAGCACTTAAATACTTGTTGATTGAGTAGTGTATTCTCATTTCTCAGAATCTAATTGTTTTCAGTTGCAGAATTATTTTAGAGATTTTGCCTTGAAACCTAACTCCATCTCTGAAATACTGCTGCAATGAATGAATTTTTTTTTACAGTTACTCTTAATCTTGAGATCAGGAAGACCTGAGTTCAAATTTGGCCTCAGACACTAGCTTTGGGGCAAGTCACTTAACGTCAGTCGGCCTTAGTTTCCTCATCTATAAAATTGGTGTAGTAACACCTAAGTCCCTATGTGATTGTGAGGATTAAATGAGGTATATTTGTAAAGCTCTTTCCTAACCTCAAAATGCCATATTAATACTGTATTTATTATTATACTGCTGGTTTTTCTGCTACAAATAACTTATATTTTGCCCTTATTCCTTTTGTTGTTCTTTTACTTTCTTCAACACATTTCTTGCTATTTTGAGGAGAAGATGGGGAGCTGTGCTTAGCTATCTTGCCAGAAATCCCCTCATGAGTTCCTACGCAACTGGGTTCTGTTTTGCCCAGAGAGGCATTGCTAAGAGCTGTGCTCACAGAATCCCATTACCACATTAAGTTTCCAAGTTAGTTTCTATGAACTGCTAAAAACAAAGATGCTGAACTGAACTGAAATAAGGATTTCATATACTTAAATATTCATATATGTATATATACATATATATGCATATGACAAGCTTGCCTCCCTCTCATTATATGATTTATTCTTCTCCCTTTCTAGGATGGTAAGTAAATGCGAATGTAATTTCATGAAAATCTGGTTATGAAACATAATATCCTTTGTTTCACTTATAATAAGGATCTCTAAATTTAAAACATTTAAATCATCAGTACTATTTTAGTTTTGTGGGTAGGCAGCATGATGAGCAGCTAGGTGGCACACTAGATAGAGCACTGGTTCCAGAGTAAGGTCAGGAAGATCTGAGTTCAAATTCGACCTCAGATTTTTCCTAGCTATGTGACCCTGGACAAGTCACTTAACCTTGTTTGCCTCAGTTTCCTCATCTAGAAAATGAGCTGGAGAAGGAAATGGCAAACCACTCCAGTATCTGCCAAGAAAATTCTAAATGGGGTCACAAAGACTGGGACATAACTGGACAACAAAATCAAATTTAAGACATTTAAATCATCATTCACTATCTTAGTTTTATGGGTAGGCAGCACGATACGATGGAAAGAATGGTGAATTTGGTTTCTGTTCAAATCCTGACTTAGCCACTTACCTCCTTGTATGACCTTGGGGAAATAATTTAACCTTTCTAGGTCTCAGTTTCCTCATCTATAAAATGAGAGGGTTCAATCAGATGGCCACTAAAGGTCCTTCCATCTCTATAGCTATGATCTTACAGATATTTATTATTTCCTTTCAATTGCCCTTTCAATTTGAGCCAGTGACATAGAAATGACTCAGCAAGTAATTAGGAGGGAGTCATCTAGCTGCAGAGATGTTTAGATTATATTATCATGTTTGGTATGTTAGTGTGGGAAGAAAAAACCACTTACAGAAATCCGGTTAGCAACTACTCATCTTTCCTCTTTAAGTACCATTGTCCTCTCCAGTGTTTTGTACCAACACTTTAAGCACTGAGACAAAAACAAAATTTTAAAGGACCACATATATCTGTTGGGTGTGAACCATCCAGAAGTCTTCTATCTTTTCAAATATGAATCTACAGAACAGCTCTTTCCAATAGTTGTGAGCAAATAAATGTGTTTTTGAATGAGTTTATGCTTATAATTACAGTAGCATAAATATTAGAGTGAAAACTATATTTCACAGGACATTTGCTCTTGGTAAATTTATAATTTGTCCACATACTTGAATCACCATGAGTAAGACACTTTCTGGGCTTTATTGAGCCCAGAGATAGCTAAATGAGATAGCCTCTAAGGTACCGTCCAACTCTAAACTATGATTTCATGATCATAGATTTCGATGATATCTCTGAGATCATCATCCCATAAAGAAATCAGAGGCCACCTAATTCAACCAGTTAAAGACCAAGAAGCATTCCCCTCCTCGTGTGTGTGTGTGTGTGTGTGTGTGAGAGAGAGAGAGAGAGAGAGACAGAGAGAGAGAGAATCAGGGTTAAGTGACTTGCCCAGGGTCACACAATTAGTAAGCATCAAGAGTCTGGATCTGAACTCACATCTTCCTGACTCCTCGACTGGTAATCTATCCACTGCAACACTTAGCTGCCCTCTTTCCCCCTACCCCACCTCCCCCCAATAATTTCATGTATTTTTTTTAATGGACCTGTGATTTTCATCTCCCACTAAGGAAAATACCACATTTGAGCAATCTTTGCAATCTAGAGTCTTAGAGAGCTATTTAGAGCAATGAGAGGCTAAGTGACTTGCCATGGGTCAAGATCCTAGTAAGTACTTAAGGTAAAATTTGAATCCAGTTTTTCCTGAGGTCAGTTCCATTCCAGCAGTACGGAATTCAACTATTCCAAGCTCCCTGCCATCAAAAGGAAATGACTGGGTAGATCTTCCCTAGCAAGTCACTCCCCTTCCTGGCAGTGACTTTCCTTTCAATTACGGTATGAACTACCTTCTGAGGGAAAGGAAAAATGACTACCAGTTTGCTCTCCTTCCACTGGAACTGGGACACACCAGCTTGCCTTTACTAGGCATATATCTTCCTGGGAATTATTATTTCTTTCAAATAAGCTTTCTTCTATCCTAAAGGCATGCCTCCAAACTCCATATTGGATTATAAAATCTCAATAATTTAGATCGCCTTCTCTTCCAGGTTTAGCTTCCCTCCTTCTAATCACCCTGTGCATGCTTAAGTAAGTAAAATTGGCCCAGATCCAAAAGCTATTATATTTTAATAATTTCAAATGCATAACGAGAAAACCCAATTTTTATGTTATTCCATCATTTTAGTCACATCCATCTCTTTGTGACACTATTTGGGGTTTTCTTGGCAAAGATATTGGAGTGGTTTGCCATTTCCTTCTCTAGCTCATTTTACAGATGAGGAAGTTAAGGCAAATGGAGTTAAGTGACTTGCTCAGGGTCACACAACTAGTAAGTGTCTGCGGCCAGCTCTAAATTCTGGTCCTCCTGCCTCCAGGCACTGAGTTACCTGGCTGCCCTATTACTTAAAGATAAAACAGTTCTAAAATGCTAGTCATTCACTCAGTCTGCAGTCAAAAGGGCCCCCCACCCCAACATTTGTTGGGATTATTAATAGTAGAAAATAGATGAAGAGAAAGTGGGGAAGCCAGAAGAGAATGGTGGGAACCCCACACTAGTCTTACTTAGAGTCCCCAGTTGCTTCATGTTCAATGAATACTGATAGTAGCTGGAACATCCCTCTTCTTCATAGCAATGCCTCTGGTTCTTAGGACTCCTCTTGAGCCAGTCAGTTGAGCAGTGTCTTAACTCTATGCTGGAAAAGATCACCATATGCATTTCAGACAGTTCTTTCTGTCTTGATCCCCAAATACTATATCACTAGCATTCTCTTCTGTCATCAAAGTTAAATTCCCTCTTCTCCCAGGGGAACTCCATCTCTCTTCCCAAAACAATAGTCATTAGAGGATGTACCTCATGAAAGGACCCCATTCTGTCCAGTTAATAGATGTGTCCAATGCGGGATTGGGAGAGGTGGGTGTGCTTCAGGGTCTCTAAAATAAGAAGTATTATCATATGGTATTTTATAAAATAGAATTGTATAAATTCCATGTAATTGTATAAATTCCATGTAATCCCAACCTCAAACCCTATTGGCATGTACAGCACTCTCCTTACTGTCTGAGAGGCAGACAAACCAGAGATTGGGTGAGAAACAGGAGAATTTCCTCTCTTTGGAATCTCTTCAAGCTTGGAGTTGCTTCAGGCCCCACAGTTACTTTGGGCTCTTTTGGCTTCCAGCTTTGAGAGGGAAGATATCTGAAACCAACCCCACTTCAGGTTGCTGAAGGAAAAAGACTGAGAAGACAGGAGAGTAGCCAATAGCCTCCATCATGTCTCTGTCTCCACCTTGTTTCGTTGGACACTCCATGGAACTTCCTCTTGAGTGAAATCAAAGATTCTCTCTCTTGGCTGGCTGATTTACCATTCCTCACAAGAACTCCTTTACTCTGTAATGTCTGGTATATATTATCTTATGCACACTTTTTCTGATTTCTGTTTTGTTTTTAGATTTCGACAAATGGGTTTTTATGGCTAAATGTTATATATGTTGTTGACCTGAAAGTTTGGTTAAAGGAGGCAAACAGGCTAGGTGATATATAAATTCATATTGTTTACTCCCTTGAAGGTAACAGATACATGTCGCATGGAATCAAAACATAAGTTTTGACTATCTAATAGAAGAATGAACAGCTTTAAATACGTTTCAGGATAATCACAAGTGAGGATGTTTGTGTCAGTCAGATTTATAGTCTCCATATGTGTTTAACTATACTATGAGAAAGGAAGTTTCTTAGGTGAATAAGTTGTACAAGACAATGGACAAAGTAGTGGTAGTTGGAAATTACAATCCCAGGATAGCATATGCCCATATGATACCAAGATCAGAAGTCCCATTATTCTGGTTGCAGCCATCCTGTCACAAACAAGAATAATACTCCTTGCTAACCTTATCTGGTCTTTGAAATTGCTGACACAGGAAAGGACATTTTTAAAGCAAAGCAAAGCAATCTAATGGATTAGTTCAGGTTTTGGACCTTATTGGCCAAATGACTGGGGTCCAAATGATCTGAAATTATTATCAATATTCATTGTGGAACTGGTATTTGATATTTGATAGGAAGGGAGTCAAGCCTCAGATAAAAAGCTTGGGGTCCTCAAGAATGAAATGGCAATCAGAAGTTAAACTGACCCTGAAAACCTCATCCTCTCCTAGACTAATAATACTTAAGGGATCAGAAAGGCGTAACTCTAACCTAGTACCCTCTTTCTCTGAGGAGAACAGAGTGGCATGCTGCGGTTCCAAATGCCAGGCAGGAATTTATAGTCTTCCTTGAAGAAGGGTGGAAGGAAAAAAGGATAGAGATGTCTATAGGAGTCACACAAAGACTCCACAAGCTACATGCAAGGGAGCAACCCTTGCCACACGGGTTCTTGCCACATGTATAAAATATAGGATCTTTAACTATAACTTTGCATAGTAAGTGGTCTTATTATCTTTTGCTAATGAGGCCCAGAAAGGTTATGACTTCCCAGGTCACTTGCCAACACAGTTAAAAGTATTGTTGAGGTTTAAGGGTCCTGGAACCCCAAAATAGTGACGTGTCGGGTCCTACACAAACGAATTGAACCCAAGCCTTCTTTCAGCCAAAGAAAAAAAAGGAGTATTAAAGATCTGCCATATTGGGTAAAGTCTTCAGGAATCTGAGCATTTGTAACACTAATACCAGTGGGCCAGATAGAATCTGAGCCCTTTCATGGAGGCAAGATGGATCTCATATACAGAAAAACCGTGGGAGGGATCTAGGGATGGTCAGGTAGTCTGAGATGACTGGAGGAGGGGTCCAGGGAAGGTCTTGATAGGAGTGGTCTGTAGACTGGGGAGACTAGAAATCATACACCAGGAACCAAGAAAATGGGATTTTGATGGGATCAAGGGTGGAAGTAGCTGGAGGCAACCTGGAGGTAACAGACTATGGAGGGCTAGGCCAGGTTAAGGACTATAGATTTGGGCATGAAAAGCCAAATCAAGTGGGAGGATTCAAGGACAGTTCAAGGTGGGGTTTTCCAGGGCCTAGGGACAAATGGGACTCAAATTCTTTTGGGGTAAAGGGTGAAGGTGTTGGCTTGGGCCTGTACCCCATCATTATGAGAGGCAGGATTTTGACCCAGGAGTCAAAGTACATCATCCAATCCACTATGGGCAAACAATTTTAATAGACAACATTACAATTCAGACCCTAAATTGTCAAATAGTCATGTTTCTAATTCCTATAGTCAAACTTTTAATTACTTTCCTCTCCCTCCCTTAATGAATTTAATGATTCACTTAGAAAATATGAGACAAGTCACTTCGCTACTCTTCAAAACAGGGATGCATGACTGCTTCCCAGAGACCTAATTAAAAATGGCACAGTGTTTATAGATCATTGAACAAAAAGTATATAAGTACGAAGTTTTATTTTCTTGGTCAAAGAATGATATTAAATTCAACTTTATTTTACAAACATTTATCAAGTACCTACCATGAGCAAGCACAGTAGTGCTTGGTATTATTGAGACAAAGGTATAAATGGAAAACCAATCCCTGAACTCAAGGGCATAGTCTAACAGTGATTTTATTTTGTTTTCTGAGGCCAAATTTCTGTGAACTAAATAACGCTGGTCTAAATCCACATACTGTGGAAATGAAATTAACCCTATCACAATAATTTTGTCAAATTCATATAAGCATTTTTTGACATTATAAAGGTAGTTCTTCAGGAGATCTTTAAAAGTCTTCAGCATAATTGGTTTCCAGTTATTGCTTAGCAAGATATATCCTTTTCAATTGAAGGGCAGCATAAAAATGAACCTATGTTATCCAGCCTGTTATAAAGTGTGCTCTGCAAACAATCTTCCCTCTAGGTAGGTAGCATAGTGGAAAATGCAGTGAATTTGAGGATCAGAAGACTTGAGTTCTAATCCTGCCTCAGGATACTAGTTCTGTGAGCCTGGGCAAGTCATTTATCCTTCCTCAGTCTCAGTTTCTTCATCTGTGTGTTTGTCCTTCGTTGCCGAAGAAGACCATGCCATCAGAGAAATAATGACATGACTTGCCCTTGACTTTTTGGTTTTTTTGAGTGAGAGAGAGCTGCTGTATAAAGTAACAAATGGTGATGGGGTATGGGTACTGGAAACCCTCCCTGCCAACTTCCCCTTTCTCTGTTACCTCCCAGTCACCCAAAACTATTGGCCATGCTATAAAAAAAGGTCAGTCTCCTCTATCAAATTGTTTAGATAATTAAAATTTGGCCAATAGCACAAGCTCACTAGAAATCTTACCCACTGTAACCAGAGTTTTAATAAACCTTGTCTCTGACTGAAAGAAGGCTTGAGTCAAATTCTTTTCAGGCAGGACCCACTTTTTTTGCCCTTGAGTTTCCAGGTTCCCAGTACCCCTAGAACGCAACAATGATACCAACCTCACAGTGTTGTTGTGAGGATCATGAGTTTTGCAAACCTTAAAGCACGACTCTCTCTAGATCTCCCTCTCCCACATGCCCCTCAATATTATAGAACAGCTTCTTTCATCAAGGTTTCTCTGCTCCTGGGGGAGAAGGGGGAGAGGAGGGAGGGTTCTACAACTTTTAACTAGAATTTCTTAATAGTAACAGGGCAGCTAGGTGGTGCAGTGGATAGAGTACCAAGTCCGAAGTCAGTAGACCTCAGCTTTATCAGTTTAAATTTGGCCTCAGACACTTAGTAGTTGTGTGACCCTGGGCAAGTCACTTAACCTCATTTGACTCAGCTTCCTCACCTATGAAATGAGCTGGGGAAGGAAATGGCAAACCATTCCAGTATCTTTGCCCAGAAAACCCCAAATAGGGTCATGAAGAGTTGGACATGACTGAACAACATTGATAGTAACACAGAGAGAAAGGAGGTAGAGTGTAGAGACTCAACTAGACAGAAAAAGGAAATGAGGCAAAGGGAATTGGAGAGGAAATTTTTCTAGTCCTAATTTAATAAAACTGATGATTTTGTGTGACTGATAAATTAACTCTGACATCAATTCCAAAAATGTTTTGAGCACAGTAACAACGGTATTTTCTACATGTGTGTACATGTATATGTGTATATATATCTACATATACTAGTGTATGTATAAACATATATTCTGTTATTTGTGAGGGTAAGAAAATTCATATTTTATAAACATTACTCATATTTACCTACTTCACCTTGATAGTCTCTTCCTTCTAGTTTTCTGTGACACTTCTCTCTCTCTCTCTCTCTCTCTCTCTCTCTCTCTCTCTCTCTCTCTCTCCTTATTCTTCTCTTACCTGTTGTTGACACTATCTGACTGCTCTTTTTCAGTCTCCCTTGTTGGATCATCATTCAGGTCTTCTCCAATAATTGTGGACGTATCCCAACTGTGGATGTACATTTAACCCAATTTAAGTATAAGGTTTATATTTAAGCATAGGCCTTAAGTATAAGGTCTTTATTTATTAATAAGCTTATTGAAAGCAGAGTTAAAGAATTAAAAGTCAGACTTGTTTGGTCCATAGCAGTAGCATTGCCCATTTGGTTGAAACAAGGTTCTCCAAACTTTTTTGAATGTGTATCCCTATCATTAAAAAAGTTTTGAGCATGAATATTTCATACATATACAAACGTGCATGTATACAACATGTGTGTATACATACATATATACTTACATGATGCAGTTGTTCAGTCATTCAGTAGCATCTTTGTGACTCCATGGACCATACTGTCCATGGGATTTTCTTGACAAACATACTGAAATGTATCTCCAGTGGATTAAGACAAACAGGTTAAGTGACTTGCCCAGGGTCACACAGCAAGCAAATGTCTGGAGCCAAATTTTAACTAAGGCCTACCTGACTCTAGGCCCAGCACTCTAACCAATGAGCCACCTAGCTGCCTCATATACATATAAGCATAAATGTTGACTTATTTATAATAATATTTATGTAACACTTTAAAGGTTTGCAAAGATTTCATTTTACCTTCACAAAAACCCTAGGAGGTAGGTATTATTATTTCCATTTTACATATGAGGAAACTGAAGCAGACAGAGGTTAAGTGACTTGCCCAGGGTCTCATAGCCAGTAGGTACCTGAGTTTGGACTTGAATCTGAGTTCTTTTGATTCCAGATCCATCACTCTGTCTACTATGCTACCTAGCTGCCTCTATATCGCATACTTTTTTTTTCACACAAAAATTTTAAAGATAAAGTCAAAATGATATTTGAAACAAAAGTCTACATTTGGGGGTTTATAGAAAAAGATAGTAACATGTTCAGAGCTGTGCTTTAGGAAAGTCACTTTGACAGTTATGTTGAGGCTGGATTGGAAAGGAGAGAGACTTGAGGAAGGGAGAACAATTAGGAAGTTATTGCAATAGTCCAAGGAAGACTGTGAGGGTTTTGGCTCCTAAGTGAGGGTTTTAGCTCCTAAGTAGGGTTTTGGCTGTGTGTGTGTGTGTGTGTGTGTGTGTGTGTGTGTGTGTGTGTGTGTGTGTGTGTGTGTGTGTATGCAGAGTAAAAGGGACTGCGGAGATGTTTGCAGGCAGATATGATAAGATCTGACAACTGATTAGATATGCCAGAGAAAGAGAAAAGCTGACTTACTCCACCTAAGTGAGTGGAAGAATGATGAAGCTCTTGGCAATAAGAGTAGGTTAGATTTCAGAAAAAGAGTGACTGCTGAGGAAAAAATAATGAGATATATAATACAGATCTCTACACATCCAGGTTTGTTCATCCCACAGGTCCTACTCAGTCTTACTGCAAAGGGGAGGGGTGAAGAAGACTCTTAATTGATGAGGATACAAACGATGCCCTAAGGATTAAGAGTTGCTTTTCCCTAGTTTATTCTCTAACCTGATGGCCTCCTAAAGCCTCTTCTCCTTATCTTGACATACCATAAAACTTCCCCTTTGTCCTAGATCATAAAATTCCTTGTCTTCCCCCATCCTGGGCCATAAAATTTCCCCTGTCTCCCTTATCTTGTGTCATCCATCTTCCTCATCGAGCCTCTAAAACTATATCACTGTTCTGAAACCTCTATATAAACATAACTCCCCCAAATATCAGGGTCTCACTTAACTTTCTTGCTAAGGAGGCCTGTGATGCTTTTCCAAGAAAAATAAAAAGCTCCCATTGGCTAAAAGAGATCTAAGTGAATTCGTTCACACCTGAACCAGCTCTCCCAACTTTGACTTCATCATTAACCACCATTGTCCTGGGGCTCAGAGACTCCTGAGGGGTACAGTCAGGCATCTCCAAGGTGAATTGGAGGTCAATGTGTGGGTACGCTAGTGAGAGGTGGGCAAGGAGGCTGTACCTTTGGTATATTAGGTAGTTTTTAACTGCTGCAGGAATCCCTTGCCCTGGGTAGAAGGGGAGCAGTTAGGAGCTTCCATAGCCACAGGAAAGGTATGGTGGTGTAGTAATAATGGGAGAAGGCAGTGGCAAGGTTGTATGGGAGAAAATCCCTGTGATTGTGAGGGTAGGATGCCAGCCATCTTACCCCCTCTGGCTGGCTGATCACACACTCCTCTGGGTCATTCCACAGTTTGGGGGGTTGAGGGCAAAATAAGGAAGAGAGTCATTTTGTGGATCGTCTAGAGGTCCCTGAAAGACAACACTTCAAGACTGTGGTGCCTAATATTCTCATCAAGAAGTTAACAATTCCACTTACTAATGTAATGTCATAGCAAATCAAAACTGAGTTGATCGTCATTGATTTAAGGTCAATAAATTAAATAACAGTTGAAATGTGTTTCTCACACCTACAAGTCAGTCTCAGGATATGTGAGATATGCCTTTAATTTGTTCACTGGAAATACTTCTTCATTATCTGTTCTGACATTTTATTTAGAGCATTTCTTTTGATTGGTTTAGTGCATACACAAACTCTAGGATCTTTTAGAGAAAGAATGTGAAGTATGTAGAGGGAAACAGGTGAGGTGTAGCCCTGAATCTGGGCTCAGAATATTGATGGTTCTGTTCCTCCTGTGTGACCTTGGGCAAGTCAATTTACTTCTCTGGGTCTCAGTTCTCTTATCTGTAAAATGAGGAGTTTGGTCTAGAACCAGATGATCTCTAATATGCCTTCTAGCTCTTACTCCCCTGATGTCGCTTTTCATCTTATTATTTATGAGCATTCAGAACTAAATAATGTACTTAATCTCTGTGGAGACTATGGTATTACATTTACATATAGCTACTGAATGTGCCTACTCTGCATTTGGCTGGGTAATACACAGGGATAAAATGGGCTTTGATATGGAGCAGAGATCAATAAAGTATAAATAAATCAGTAAAAGAGATTTATGTCTCCTGTTATATTTCATGACAATCCAAGAAAATTATTTCCATTCAGATTCTTTGTTTCTGGTAATAGGAAATCTCATTTAAACTACCATAGTAGTGATGGGACTTTTCCCATATGGTTGACACAAATGAACATACATTTGTTCTGGATAAAGGAATAGCAACAGATCAATGAAAAAAGACATGTGCCCCCACTATTTTCTCTTGCTTGAAAGTTCAAACAAGATAAACATTAATTTTCTATCTGTTTGAAAAATAGTGCTCATTCTTTCTAACTTCCCTATTTCTGTTAAGGGTATTATCATCCTTTTGGTGATCCAGGTTTGCAACCTGGAAATCATCACTCTCCTTCACCCCTCCTCCTCTATATACTATAAAACATCAGATTGTGAGTTCCTTGAGGGAAAGGGACTGTCTTTTGTCTCTTTTTGTATCCCTAGTGCTTAGCATAGTGCCTGGCACATGGTAGGTATTTAATTAAATGTTTATTGGCAATCAGCCATCAAGCCTTATCAATTCCACCTCAACAAACTATCTGATCTACCACCCCTTTTCTTGACTCCCAAGGTCATCACACTAGTTCCAATCTTCCATACCTCTCACCCAGACTATTGCAGTAGCCTCTTAATGACTCTCCCTGCCTTCATTCGCTGCCCTCTCCAATAAATCCTCCACACAACTATCATAGCAATATTCCTTAAATGCAGGTCAGACCATATTGCTCCCCTATTCATTAAGCTCCAGTAGCTTCCTATGGCCTTCATGTGCACCATCATCTACCCAAACTGATCTACTTGCTGTTCTCCACAAAAACATTCCATCTCCTTCCTCCGTGCCTTTGAGTAGGCTGTCCAGCAAGCCTGGATGCACTTTTTTCTCGCTTCTCCCTGACAGGGGAGTTTTCTTCAAAGTTTTCTTCAAAGCTCAGAGAAGATATTACATTCTACATGAGGTCTTTCCCAATTTCCCCCTCCCCCAGCTGCTAGCGTCTCCCTTCTAATTAACTACTTACATATACACTAATTATACTAATCAACTAATTATCAACATGTGCGTAAATGTGGATATAGTCATAAATAATATTACAACTATACACTAATTATATTATTAGCTAATTATACGCATATGTATACTAATTTAGTAATTATACATATATGTTTATGTATATATGATATCTGTATTTATATATAACAATAACTGGGGCTAGGCTCGTGTGGGCTGGGTCATAGACCTCCTCCTTCTCCATTAAGATTCTCTTTTTAGTTTTGTACCCATTTTTATGGACTGAGTTTAAACTAGGGGATCTTGACCTCCAATGAAAGACTCTTGTCTTATTGTCTGTATACAATTTCACCCCAGAGAGAATCATTTATAGCTTGAGTGTGGCTCATGTTTAGGGAATCTCCAAAAGAGAAGAGGTACTCAAATTCTAATGCAGATCAAGCATAGGACAGAAGCAATGCTAAACACACACAAGACACACAAGCATGCATTTGGAAAACTGGAGACAGGCGGTAGCAGTGACATAATTACCGTGAGATTCTTCTAGAATATTAAGACTTGTACCTGAAACAATTCACCAAGCTGCTGAATTGGTCTTTGACATTTTACGCCAGATCTGCCCTAACCAAGTAATCCCCCTAGGGCTCTGTTTTCTGGCAGGGGTTGGGCTCCTCCTCCTCCTGGTGCTGGTCATGTTCTCTGATGTAGAAACTCCTGATGCAAGTCAGCTCTCACATCTGTCTCCAATGCTGGGACTGACCATCTCAGGATCAGTTTTCTCGCCTATATTCAGGAAACATGACCCAAGCTCAATTCACCTACATGACCCCTCCTTTAGTTTCCATTTTCTTGGAGATGCCATGCTTGTTAGAGTTAGGAAGCAGGGCACTAACCCCACCTCTCTTCAGAAGCCTAGAGAGTGAGAGAGGAAGGAAAAGATACTAGAAGCTCTCTCATTTTTAAGGGCTACATCACTCTAATCCTCTTCTGTCACAAGGAGGGGGTGTAAAACCGAGACCAATTTGCTGCCTCATACCAAGCTGAGGCACATGTTTCCCTCGAAGTAGCCAAGGCGGAAGGTCAGAAGGAGCAGACCAGGGGAGCCACCTGTTTGTCACCCCACCTCTGCTCATTTCATATACATATTGTTTCCCTCAAGGGAATACAAGCCATCTGAATGCAGGAACTTTTGCTTTTGTCTTTGTACCCATTTTAGGCATTTATTAGGTTGTTGTTCAGGTATTTCAGTTGTGTCTGACTCTTTGTGACCATATTTGGAGTTTTCTTGGCAAAGATATTGCAGTGGCTTGCCATTTTCTTCTTCAGATCATCTTACATGCCTGGGGTCACACTTACTATCTAGTAATTGTCTAAGGCCAATTTGAACTCTTGCTGTCTCCAGGTTTGGCATTCTATTCACTGAGCCACTTAGCTGGCCCATAGTAGGAACTTAATAAATTCATGTTGACTGATTCCTAAAATGCGGGTCTGACCATTTCATTAAGAGTATTCAACAACTCCCCATTGCTTCCAGGATAAAATACAAATTCCTTTGGCAAACCCAACAGGCTTTAGCTCAATCTATCATTTCAGACCCATTTCACAATACTCTCCCTCATACACTAAGTTTCAGCCCACACTGGCCCACTTGTTCTCCAGATGCATCCATTCCATCTCCAAATTTTTGCAAAGGCTAGATTTCATATTTGAAATATTCTCCTTCCTTGTCTCCACTACTCAGAATTCCTAGCTCCCTTCACTATTCAGTTCAAGAACAGCCTCCTACAAGAAACATTTAACAATTCCCTCAATTGCACCCCTAAAATTACTTTGCATTTTTTTGGCATATGTTTTCTATTTACTTATCTATGAACATATTACATCTCCCTCTCTCTCCCCCTCCAAATATGAATGTAAGTTCATTAAGGATTGGGACTTTTGTCTTTGTATCCCCCATACCCAGTACAATCTCTGGTACTTGGAAGGTACTTAATAAATACTTATTCAATTGAATTAAATCATTAGTCCAAATGGGATATTCAGATACTACTGAATCGACTAAACAGCAACAACTTATTTGCAAAATTTCAAGATTCTCAGCCCACAAGGGGTTTCTAACAATTATCAATTATCAGACATATCAGAAGTAATCAGTAGTGGGGGGAGGGGAGGCTAGTAAAGAAGCCCTATATCAATTTGATGAATCCCCTAATGAGTCCAGTGAGGTTATAGAGCATAGATCTTTGTTGGAAGAAGGTAGATATGTGCTCTGGCACACGTGTGTTCAGGGAACCCTTTAATTGGTTCCCTGAGACTAAGGATGCCTCCAAAATGCCTGGCAACTCTTGGGTGGAGGTGGAAGGGGGCAACAGGGAACAGAACACTGTTGAAAGACCAAAAAAAGGAGCTGTGAAATGATTTGTTCTCTGATCGATGTGATTTTTCTCTTTTGGACTTTTAGAGTGGAGTATACAAAAAGCACTGGAAGGCAGGATGGGAGGGAGAATTCTCCTTTCTTCTCCAGAGAAATAATAATGATTTGCAGCAGAAGCATATGACCAGCCTAAAGGGAAAGTTTCTAGCTTTGTGTTTTTGGATCTTTGGGTTTCCTTTTATACTCACCCACAAATCAAAGATATTGACATTTTTCATTTTTTACATCACTTTGATTTCTTTTTCTTCTTTGTTTTAAAAAAAAATAATCTTCTCACTATTCCACGTCACCACCGAGCACACGCAAAAGAATAAATACAAAAAATAAAGCCTTCAGTACATAGCTGCATCGTCTCATGTTGGTCATGTCTGAAACAAATTCCCATGTTGCTCATGTCTGAAAATGTATGTTTTTTCACCTCTGTTAGGAGTAAGTGGCATATTTTATCTTCACTTTTTTGGATTAATGGCTTATTACCACATCCAAAAGAGTTCTGGAACTCTTTCAAAGTCTTTTCTCTCTATATAACATTGTTGTCATTATATACTTTGTTCTGATTTTACTCTGCATCAATTCATAGTGGTCTTCTCAATTTCCTTTGAAAACTGTTTATTTCATCATTTCTTATAGAACAATAACATTACATTCATATATCATATTTGTTTAGCCATTCACCAATAGGATTATATACTCTTAATTTCTAATTTGGGACTACCCCCAATACTATAAATATGTGTGTGTGTGTGTGTGTGTGTGTGTGTGTGTGTATTCTTTTCTTCTTTCTTTGATTTCTTTGGGATATTGGTTTAGTAGCAGTATACCTGAATCAAAGGGTAGGCTTATTTCAGCAACATTTTGGCCATAGTTACAAATTGCTTTCCAGGATATCTGAACCAATTCACATCTCCATCAACAATGTACTACTATGTAGTACCTAAAACGGTCCCTTTCACATTCATTGTTTCACTCTTTTATCATCTTTGCTAGTCTGAGAGATATGAGGGGGAACCTCAAAGTTGTTTTAATTTGTATTTCTTAATAATATTTAATAATTATTTCTTAATAATATGCCACCATTATATTAATAATTCCTTATTAATTATTTAGTGATTTCGATCATTTTTCTTTCCTATGGTTATTGATAGTTTGGATTACTTCCTTTGAAAACTACCTGGTCATATCTTTTGACCATTTATTAATTGGGCAACGTCTTAGGAATTTGAATCAGTTCCTTATTTACCTTGCTTGTAAGATCTTTATGAGGGCTTTATTGTTCAGTTGTTTTCAATTATGTCCAACTCTTCAGGACCCCATTTGGGGTTTTCTAAGCAAAAGTACCAAAGTTGCTAATCATTTTTTTTATCAGAGCAATTTGCTGCAAAGATTTTTTTTCCCCCAGTTATTTGTTTCTCTTTTAATTTCTGCCATATTAAATTTGTTGGGACAAATACTTTGTCCAAACTACAATACTTTGTAGTTTTATATAAGAACAACTGTCCATTTTATCTTGTATGATAATCTTTATCACTTGTTTTGTCATTCATTCTTTCCCTATATATAGGTCCATAAAAATGTCTTCCTTATTCCTCTGATTTGTTTGGAACCTTTTATATGTAGGTCATGTATTCATGTGGACCTTATATTGGTGTGTGAAGTGAGATTTCGGTCTAAATCTAATTTCTTCCAGTCTACTTTCCAATTTTCCCAGAAGTTTTTGTCAAATAGTAGTAACCAGGAACTTTGGGTTTATCAAACCTTACATGACTATGTTTGGTTACTTCTGTATGTTATATACCTTATTTGTTTTACTTATCCATATCTCCTTTTTAAATTCATACCAAATGATTTTTTAATGATTATTGTTCTGTAGTACAATTTGGCATTTGGTTTAAGTGCCAGCTAGGTGGTGCAGTGGACAGAATGCTGGGTCTGAAGTTAGGAAGATTCATCTTCATGAGTTTGAATTTGGCTTAGACACTTTTTAGCTGTATGACTCTGGGCAACTCACTTAACCCTGTTTGCCTCAGTTCCTCATCTGTAGAATGAAGTGGAGAAGGAAATGAAAAACCACCAGTATCTTTGCCAAGAAAACCCCAAATGGGTTCACAAAGAGTTGGACACAAGTGAACAACGAGATTCCCTTCTTAACCACTTTTGCTCATAATTATCCTTTAGATTTTTCTTCTTTTTTTTCTATCTGGAGAAAAAAAAAAGGAAAGAACTATCTTCTCTTAAAACTACAGAGAAAATGGCCACACATAGACTACATGCACTTTTGAAGAGACTAGTGCTTGGTTTGCATAGCCTGTGGACTTTATGACTAGCTTCAGGAAAAGGAGATGGTACCAGTGAAGGAGGTTATGTCACTTGCTATAAACAATGGGCATAACTTAATGGGAATTTTCCTGGATTTGAAATACCTTGTATGGAGGGGACAAGGAAGATTGAGAGTATAAGCTGTACTGTCTTGGACACTAGAATCTAAGTGAGCATATGTTCTATCCATGTCAGAAAAAATATTTGAGATAAATGCCTTTATAGCCTCTAGAAGAATTTGACCTTAGAAAACTATCAAAAACTGCTCTTACTTGAGATACATTGAAGTAATCTTGGAGTTTTCCAAAGAATTTTCTAGTGTCAACAGGTCAGTGGAAACCTTAGTTCTGATAGGTCAATCTTTGAAGATCCAGAGAAATTTGATATTTGAATTTGGGCATTTTCTGATACCAGAAAAATGGAAGGAGCAATTCGGATAGAAACTTAACAAGATCACAGCTGTGTTCTCATTGCAGGAATAGGAGGTACAATGTACTTGAAAGGTAACTCAAACGATCCAGCTCAAGTGAAAGCACCATGAGGACAAAAGAAGAAACTGGAGCTATGCAATAAAGTATCTGATTCCACACTTGGTACTAGAAAGCAGGTGGTGCTGTCCAGTGAAAATTTCTCTATGGCCATGAAAATTTGACATGATGACTTTGGACCATGGAAGGACCCTAGAACTAGCAAGGGACAGGTTTTATTGGCCAAAGCCAATTGAAGATGTCCCTCAGTGGTGTGAGATTTGTGCTTGCTGTACACAAAGAAAAGTGCTACCAATTCATACAGCACATTTGGAGAACATAAAAACTAGCAGACATTTGGAAGTTGTCTTTGTTGGAGTCTTTGGAAGTCAATAGTAAGAATATAAGATATATATTGAGAGTGACTGAACATTTTGTAAGATATACACAGGTCTACCCAGCCAGGAATCAAAAACTTCCATGATTGCTAATGTATTGTTGGAGATGTATTTCTCAGTGTGGAAATTCTTCTTGCCAGAATCCATTCAGACCAAAGCAGAGACTTTGAAAGCCCAAGCTTTCTGAACTACTGAAACAGATGTTCAATCTGGCTAGCATAAAGGTAGAGAGAATAACACTTTACTACTATCAAGGGGACATGCAACTTGAACATTTCAACTGTACAAGAATAAACATTAGGGATACTGAGACAAGAACAAAAATCTCAGTGGATCCAACATATGACTCTCTTAGTACATGTATAAGATCTTACCAGAACTGTTGCCTGTATTCCTTCGGTTGTGATTTGCATATGAAACATACCTGCATACTGGCTTATGCCTTGGAATCATTGAGGAAGGAGAAGTCACACACCCTCACAACCAGTGTATGTGTAAGCTGAGAGAAAAGTTAAAGAAATAGTAGCACTTTGCTATAACTTCAGTCCAGAAGAATACTGAAAGAATCATGTAATGGTATGATGCCCAAGTTTGTTGCCAAGACT